>NC_064811.1:137263607-137563607 GCF_023721935.1 Panthera uncia
GCGCGTGCGCGCGCGCACACACACACACACACACACACACACACAAAGTTCGCACATCATTATAACTTAGTACAGTGCCAAGCCCAGATGGTTTCACAGATGATTTCTTTCAAAGCTGAAAGAAAGCAATAACTTCAACACCTCAAAATTTGTTTCAGTAGCTATAAAAGGACATATGTCTACCAATACATTTTACAAAGCCAAAAAGATCCTGAAAACAAAATGTACTATGAATATTGTTGCAAAATTCTAAATAAAATACATACCAGGAAACTTAATCAGGAAGTACATTAAAATAGTACCACTGCAATGCTGCTAATTAAAGTTTATTACAACAATGCCAGGATATTTCAGTATCAGGAAATCTATTGTCATAATTTAGCAAGTTAATTGGTAAAAGGAAAAAAGTATATATATATATATATATATATATATATATATATATATACTGTGTGATTCCATTTATAGAAAACTCTAGAAAATGAAAATGAATTTATAGTGATAGAAAACAGATGTGGTTTTGGTTGACTATTGGGAAGCAGCTGGGATAGAGAAATTACGAAGAGACACAAGGAATTTTTTCAGAGATCTTTGTTCTTTCTGCTTATTTGTTTATTTAAGGTGCACAACTTGGTGTTTTGATATACATGTACATTATGAAATAATCACCACAATCAAGATGATTGGCATATCCATCATTTCACACAGTTACCATTTCTTTCCATTTGTGTGTGTGTGTGTGTGTGTGTGTGTGTGTGTGTGCGTTAAGAATACTTAAGGTGTACCTGCTTAGCAAATCTCAAGTATGCAAATCTCAAATATATTGCTAACTACAGTCACATTGCTGTATATTAGATCTCCAAAATTTACTACTCATCTTGCATAACTGAAACCTTGAACCTTTAGCCAATATCTCCCCAGTTTCCTCCCCTACCCCATAAAATGTTTTTTTTTCATTATGATGATGGTTTCAAGGGTATATACATATGTCAAAATTTACCAAATTGTGCACTTAAATGTATATCTTGTTGTATGTCAATTTTATCTCATTGAAGCTTGCTTTCTTTTAAAGGCAGTGTTTAGCCCTACTGTCTGCTTCATGAGATTTATAAAGAGTGCTGAAAAATCAGAGGGAAAAATCCTGCAGTTCTATGCTATGTACTGTTATGCTGGAAGATGCTGGATGATGTAATTTGGGAAGATAGAGTCACAAAATATTGGAATAGCACGAGATGAACATGATGTGGTAAGGCAAAAAAGCCTGGCTTCATAACTTCTGCAAGAAAAATGATGAAAATTCTTAAGCCTAGAAACATATTGGCAGATAAAATAAGCTATTAAATGAAAATACTCCTGCAAAAGGTGATCTGAATTCTCAGATAAAGGATTATCAAAACCAGTAACATATTAATTCAGAGTCTCTCATATGAAAGAAATTGGATACCAAATTACCTGTCTGAAAAATCTTAAAAGTAATAAAGGATAGATAGAATCTTTAATTTTTTTTTCTTTCTCACAACAAGCTAAGTGGATTACGTGAAGATAGTGGATGTAGCTTTGAAAGCTGGTTTCTGGCCACTTGTATAAATATGAGTCAGTCGATACTTCTCTAAATCACAGTTTTCCCATCTATAAAAAAAATGAGGTTAGTAACACCCAACTCAAGGTTTGTTGTGAGCATGTCTTTATGTATACGGAAGTTCTATTTCACAGTAGGCACAAAACAAATATTGTTGAAATGATTCTAGTGCACCTTTTTACTCTCAAAAATTAATGTTTACTTTTTTCTGACTATATGTATTAGTCAAGACAATTAACGCTTGGCTATGGCACAGTAGCTTAAAACAATATTGTTTATTTTTCAGTCATATGCAAAGACTTTGAGGGTTCCAGATCCTTCCATGCTGTGATAATTCTGATATCTTAATACATGCCATCCAAGGCTCTCCATCAGAAAAAGAGAGAAATTAAAGGTTGAACACTACATTTGCATGTTCAGCTTGAAAGTAATTCACTTTAGTTTTTTTCATATTTCATTGGCTAGAATCAATCACATGACCTGAGTAACTGAAGTGACTAGGACGTGGTTTTCTCCCATGTGCTCAAGCAGAGAACTGCGCACAATATAGCTGAGCACAATAGCGTCTGTCACGTTATATCATTGGGTTTATTTTTAGATACCTGGAATGCCATTTTGATTACTTAGGACCATGTTTCTTGTCATGAATCAAAATGTACATGCTGATATCCTTAGAACTTGAGAAATCACTGAATGTTTAAGAAGAAAATTATTTATTTACTTAAATATGAATTTAAAATAATCTATTCCTTGACTATTATCAAAAAGACATGAAAATAACAAGGGTTGGTTAAGATGTGGAGAAAGGGACCCCTTGTGCATTGTTGGTGGGAATGTAAATTGGTGCAACCAAATGGAAACCAGTATGGAGATTCCTCAAAAAATTAAAAATAGTACTACCATATGATCCAGCAGTTCCATTTCTGGGTATTTATTTGAATAAAACAAAAACACAAACTCAAAAAGATATCTGCACTCCCATGGTCATTGCAGCGTTATTTACAATAGCCAAGATATGGAAACAATCTAAGTGTCCATAGATGGATGAATGGGTTAAGAATATGTGGTGTATATAGATACAATGGAATATTATTCAGTCATAAAAAAGAAGGAAATCTTGTCATTTACAACAACATGGGTGGGTCTTGAGGACATTATGCTAAGTGCAGTAAGTCAGGCAGAGAAAGACAAATACTGTATGACCTCACTTATATGTGGAATATAAAAAAAAACCCTCATGGATATGGGGAACAGATTGGTAATTGCCAGAGTCAGGGTGGGAGGGTGGGAGTGAAATGGGTGAAAGGAGTCAAAAGCTACAAACTTTCAGTTATAAAATAAATAAGTCTAGGAGATATGATGTACAGCATGGCAAGTACAATTAACAATACTGTATTTCATATTTGAAAATTGCTAAAAGAGTAAATCTTAAAAGTTCTCATCAGAAGAAAAAAGCCTGTAACCATGAATAGTGATGGATGTTAATTATACTTACTTCAGTGATCATTTCACAATATATACAAATATAAAATCATTATGTTGTACACCTGAAACTAATGTAATGTTAGATGTCAATTATACCTCAAGTACAAAAAAAAGTTAAATAATCTATTCCTGGTAGAAAGAGATGCTGCTTTTCTTTACTACAATTTGCCTAAATATTTCTGGTCATCTTTGAGGACATGCATCCATCTGCTTCATAGTGTCTCCATTGATAAGACCCAAGTTCCTGGCATCTCTGTCAGGTCTTATTGGAATTTTGTTGAGTGTATCCTAACCGATCATCCTGCTCCCACTGTTGCCCTCTAAAGAATATTATACACAGCAGCCATAGTGACCTTCTAAAAATCTAAATCAGATCATGTCACACTTTGGATTAAAGCCCTCCAGTCCCATTATACTCAGATTCAAATTCAAATTCTTATTTTAGTAAGAGCGATTAATATGAAATCTGCACCCTTGACAGATTGTTAAATGTACAATACAGTATTGTTAGCTATAAGTACAGTGTTGCACATCAGATCTCTAGAACTTACTTATTTTGCATAACTGAAATTTAATACGTGTTGATTACAAATTCCCCATTTCTCCTTCTCCCTAGCCCTTGGCAACCACTATATTATTCTTTGCTTCTATGAGTTTGACACCATATACAACTGGAATAATGTAATATTTGTCCTTCTGTGCCTGGTTTCTTTCACTTAGCATAATGTTCTCAAGGTTTATACACGTTTTGCATATCATAAAAATTTCCTCCTTTTTAAAACACTGAAGAATATTCCATTGTGTGTATATACCACATTTCCTTTATCCATTATCTGTCAATGGACATTCAGGGTGGCTTCCACATGTTGGCTATTGTGAATAGTGCTGCAATGACTCAAACTTTTACTTTGGCCTATAGAATCCAGCATATTTCAAGCACAAAACATGCCCAGTCTTCTTCCAGCTCTAGACTTAATATACATGGGTGCACGTGCACACACACACACACACACACACACACACACACAAACACATTTCTCAGAATCAGCTCTTTATCCACAACTCAAGGTATAGAAATTAGAAAATTAACTAAATTGATTGCATATCTAAAATAGGTAGTATTATGGTCTTGGAATCTTTTCTTTCACTGAAGTTATAACAGAGAGAAAAGGCTTATGTAGAAGAAATTAATTCATTAAGCTGAAATGTGTTGATAAAGGATGGGAAATATGCTTTCACATTGTTGCTTGAAAGGAAGAAAGAATGTGATGTCATTGTAGAGTTATCTTGGGCCAGTTATTGGTATATGCCTCCCTTTATGGTCTGTAGACGTTTTATCACTAAATGTTAATGATTTTGGTTGTGTCCCTTATCTTGTCTTATAAAGTACGACATTATTTTATTGGTAAGTTCTAAAGAGTTTCTTAGCACCTGTCCTTCATGTAAGATTTCTGGTGAAAATATACCTGTTTTTGCTGTTGTCGTTGTTATTGTCATTGCTTTGCATTGTTTTTGACTTTGTTGTATTTATTATAGTCTGAAGCATATTTCCTTGCTGGCAAGTTTTTTGCACATGGTTAGAAGGAATTCTTGTGAGGTCTGTTTGATGCATTTGGAACTCTTTCCCAAACCATTACAAATACTCCAAAAAAAGGTTGTTTTGGCATAATCAGATACCCTTTTATAAAACAGAACATAAAATGGAATTTATCCAAATTAGATCTACTTCAGCATTAATGGACATAAATACATTTTAGATCACAGTAAACTTATTTCCTCCATGAAGCTTTCCTTTATTTCCCCAAATTTGATACCCTCCTCCATATCATATGCTGCAATGTTCAAATGATAACACTTATCACACTTTATTGTAATTGCTTATTTACTGCTTGTCTCCTTACTAGACTATAAGCTTCCTGGAGTCAGGAACTATGTCCTGTTCTTTGCTATATAGTGTTTAGCTAAACACCTACACATGGCAGTGATAGAGTTGAATGATTTAATAAATTAATAGGATATACATAATGAAACTGCCATTACTCATGCTGCTGGCAAGGGTGACATCAACAACGTAGAGTATGTCTTTCCCTTTTATCACATATCTCAGTGATCTTTCCCTTTTTAAAATAATATCTGATGAACAATTTCTATCTGTTTACTTAGTAACTTATTTTTAATTACCTTTTTGTTGTCTAAACTCAATGGATTATAAGTTTCTTCACAACAGAAACCTTGTATTTGTTTTTATTCATGAAATATTTAGTTTTTTTTTTAATTTTTTTAACGTTTATTTATTTTTGAGACAGAGAGAGACAGAGCATGAACGGGGGAGGGGCAGAGAGAGAGGGAGACACAGAATCCGAAACAGGCTCCAGGCTCCGAGCCATCAGCCCAGAGCCCCACGCGGGGCTCGAACTCGCGGACCGCAAGATCGTGACCTGAACTGAAGTTGGACGCCCAACCGACTGAGCCACCCAGGCGCCCCATAAAATATTTAGTTTTAATGAATATCATACATTGTAGCTTCTCAATAAATATCAGGTGAATGCATACTAACCATGCAAAACTGATTTACAACAAAGTATAGTCCTAGACAGAGTTTAGAGAGTAGCAAGAAAACAAATTGACAAACTATCAGAGCTTTTAACTCAAACTTCATCTAAAAATAGAGAAATCAGGCTATTTTTCTGTGATATTCAAGGTCCAAACCCCATGGTCACTGAATTAGCTAGAAAATTTCGGTCTAAATAAATTCAGATTTTTCCTTTATGTACCAATTTATTTTTCTCCTACATCTGAATTTATCCAGGTTAAAAAGGAGGGGGAGCGTTAGTATGGATTTTCAGCAAACAAAAGTAAAAACAGTGGAATGACCTGATCCACTATCTATTGTATGTAATTGCAACACCATTTACTAAAGACACAGTACCAACACTACAGAATGGGGGTTAAAATCAGGAAAGCATTCATTTTATAAAAACGAATATGAAAACTAAAGAAAATTATTCTCAATATGAATCACATTTTTGAAGTACATATTTTGTCCCATGAAAAGCTGATTCATTTCTATTACCATGGTGATCTATGAGAACATGAAATTGCCACGGATTTATGGTTTCACTTAGGGGCCAATTTTCAAACTAATAGGTGTGTGTCCCTTTTTGTCCTTACTTTTGTTTACCAATGGTCTTATATCAAGTTTTAAGATGGATATAGTGTCTCATTGTTGTTGTTTTTTTTAACTAGGAGGTGACATGTCCAGGTAACTGAAGCAGAACAAATTGTATGCCTCTGACAAATCCCTAAAAGTAACTAATGAATACAGATGCCATTCCACTAAATGTATTTGTCTTGATGTTGAAAAATGTGGCAAATGCTGCTAGTGGTTCATGAAAATCCATCATTCATCCTTTTTGTTGGCACAGAGCAAGACTCCACCTTGCTGTAGTCATATTTGGGTATGTGAGTTGAGTTCTACCCAAAGGAATATAATTGAAGGTCACATTCAATTGAATGTGCCACATTCAGAGACCATTCATAAAGTCTCCTAAATGTGTTCCTCCATGTTTCTTTCCCCTTCTGACTGATTAGGGTGGTAATAATCAAGACCTTGGATGCAACATATCAAAGATGATAGAGAAGTTATCAGCCTGGTCAATGAATAATTGCATAAAGGAAAGCTACTATGCTGACATTTGATACCTGCCTTGTCCTGTTATAGAAGAAAGAAATTATCTTCTTGTTTTTTAAACCAATGAGTCTGTTTGTTGTTGCAACTTAGCCTATCCTAACTATCTTTGACCTCAGACTTGATGTGGAATATATGTGTGTATGTGTGTCTCATACAGTCATAATCATACATTGAGAAGAGATCTAATTATTAGGACCTAAACTGTGAAAGGAAATGATACATCTTCACAAATTACTTGGCCTTACATAAAAATTAGGAGTAACAAAAAGTGTGTTTTATACTTGTACTTTTTGCTTAGTATAAACTAACTTAAATGCTTAAATTAAGAGTTTTAGGGATTTACATAAGTTCTCTATACTGTATCCATATATTTTCCTGAAATTTGGGGGTTTTGTCATTATTTGGAGTTCTCTATTTTCTTAATAATGTGGGCCAATCAAAATGTGGTTATTAGCCAATATTTGTTTACCACTTTACAAGGCTCAAACAATACCATTTTGATATTCTAACAATTCCAAATGAGCAAATTTGCATTTAGTGTACTAATAGTGATAATGATAATGCTAAGAGCAACTGTCACAGTAATGGTTGCTTACTACAATATAAATGAATTTAATCTTCACACCCAATTTGAGGTTGATATTATCCATATATTACAGATGAGAAGCTGAGACTCAGAGAAGGTTAAATAACTTGTCCAAGTCTCTAAAAAACACAAGTCGCTGAAACCAGGATTTGGACTTGGCTTTGCCTCCAACGTTTGTGTTTTGAGTTCCCAACTCTATCATCTCAGAGAGGAGAATACTCAGCACAAGCATTTCACCAATTTTCCTTGGATGTTACTGTTTTACAGACAATTACATGTACTAGCAAGACACTAAAACAGCTCTGTATTGCTAAGCCAAAACTGGACTGTTAATCCTTTAGCTGTCTAGAACATCTCTTCTGAATCAAGATCAAAATAACAATTTAAAAATGATGGGAAAATTGTCTTCAAACCTAAAATAATTACATTTTTCAAAATGTTAGAATTGTAAAATAACACCTTTGGTTCTTTATTATCTACGATGGAAGCTACATCTAACATCACTTTCATTTTTGCTTGTACAACAATCTGAATGTTTATCTTTAACCTCTACTTCTAAACTAGGTTTCGTAACATAATTCCAGATATTTACAAGACACTTACACCTACTCTTTATATTGAAAACTTTAACTCAATTGCTCTTTAAATAAAACACCCAGTTTCCCTCAGAACTTGGCTACCCATCCTGACATTTCTATTTATGTCCCCAATGAAGAAATCAATTTGTCACTGTTCTGTGCCTTCTTGTTACTTGGTTTATACTGTATGAGCACCGCTTATCAAATTCATGAATTCTAACTATTTTTATACACGATCTATCTCTCCTAATTGCTTGTAATACTCACTGTTTTATGCATGTGTCTTTTGTTTAGAAGAAATTGACTTTAACAACTCGAAATCCGGTGATTTATTTATTTAACCACAAGTTTATTTGAAAATAAGGTGTCTTCTGAACTAGGTAGGAACCATAGCTTCATATTCATCTTTAGGCTTCTAATACAACCTGATGCAATGCCCTGATTTTAACTGGATCATACAAATATCTGTTGAACAACAAAGCACACTTAAGTACATTAATAAAGAACTTTAGTACTAATTGATCAGATAAGTTCTAAAACAAGAAAGGGCAATTATATGAAACTGAAGTGCACATGAGTCAATGCCCAGTGGATAGGAAGTAGGTGAAATCCATCTTGGATTATGATTTGGAGAAATTTTAACTTATAATATTAAGGTGATGAATAAGCATCCAACAAAAATACAGCTAATATAAAAAGCTGCACTCTTAGAAATTATAACATTTTACAAACCTGATATTTTGTAATGACAGGGGTTTTTAGAGATTAATAAGAAATAGTGAAATTAAGAACAATTGAATAAGTATTTGTCAGTGTTTATCCAGAAGTATGCAGATGACAGACATTCTTACTTATGTGAATGAATGAGTATTCAAGTCATTTTTAGAAAAATATTGTCTACAGAGGAACAAGAGCAGTCTCCAGAGTCCAGGAGGTAAGATTACTCATATCTTTTTGCTCAGTCTTGTCATGTCTTTCATTCAGTTAACAGATACATTAATGCTGAGAATGAGGCATTGTAGCCATTGGATTTGAGTATTAGGATCACTGGAAGCCTTACAGTCATCATTTTCCATTATAATCAATTTATTATAATGTAAAACGGCAGCTTATTGCAACATGTAAAGTCAGAATTTATGTGAAATCCTGATTTTATCACAAGAAACTATGTAAGCCTGGGAAAGTCACTTAATCCCTCTGGTTTCTTATTTCCCCATCCACAAACTGAAAAAAAAAATGGGATTAATATTGTTTATCTGTTTACAAAAAATGTGATTAGAAAAGACTGTGTTATTAAATAGGTCTATTACCCCTACAGTCAAGATCTTTTCTGGAAGACCACATCTTTATTGTGATGAGGACATTCCAAGAGAAAACTACAAAATTCTTAAGAGGAATTTGTTCTTAAAAGATTTGATCCCATTTATCTCTTGTTTACATGCATTTAAGTTGATGTTTATAGTCAGGAACATATTTCTTCAAATTAAGTTTTCATTCAAAATATTAATCTGTCCTGTGGTGATTAGACTGATACTGCTTCTAATAACACAGCAATTCCCATCTGATTTCAAACACAAATGGCACAGTTATAAGGAGCTGTGACAGCTGCTGGAATTGTGGTCTTGTCTTCTATCCACATACTTTAAAAAACAAATCAGGAGGATCCCATTCATTCTGAATAGAGTCAAGACATCTGGTTCTGGATTTGACTTAGTGTAAAACCTAGCTCTACTCTGGTATTTTCCTTGAGATTAGTTGTATTCCAGATTCCATTTTAGAAGTTTTGAATCCATCATGCTCTAGAGCAAACCAGAATTTCTGGCAATTCCTAAATTAAGAACCAGATGAAATTGAATTACACTGTATGGATTTCTCCTACTTTAGACTGTTTCTCAACTAAGGTTCGTTGATATAGATATTAAGCCAGAATAGCTCATTTCACTAGGCAATAAGGTCAATTATCAGAGCAAAACAAGGAACAGAATGAGGCAGCAAGATTAAGTATGAATAAAGGGAAGCCCAGGGCATTTGCAACTTCCCAGAAAATCCCTTAAAGAGGAAACCTCCTAATCAAATGCTTTGTTTTCTTTTGTTTTGCTTTGCTTTGCTTTGTTTTTGATGAGCAAAGGCAATTTGACTATATTCGTAACTATTACAGCTAGTAAGAAAATTGTTCTACATCTTCATCTATTTTTGACTGAGATCAACATTATCTGTGATGCTAGTTTACCTCCAAATATAATAGCATCATTATGAAACCAGCAGGTCTTAGCCCCAATATTATAAGCCAAATATGCTTCAAGACCATTGAAACTCAAAAGTCTGTTGGATACATGTAGCTGGGTTTCCACAAACCTGTGTGGACAAACATGACATATGTGAGTAACTGAAGAAAGACATCCATCAGGGGCACCTGAGGGGCTCAGTTGGTTGGGCATCTGACTTTTGATTTTGGCTCAGGTCATGATCTCACAGATGGTGAATTAGAGTCCCACATTAGGCTCTGTGCTGACGGTGTGGAACCTGCTTGGGATTCTCTCTCCCTTTCCCCTTCTGTCTCTGCCCTGCCAGTGTGCTCTCTCTTTCCCAAAATAAATAAACTTAAAAGAGAGAGAGAGAGAGAAATGTTTAAAAAAAAAGAAATACATTCATCAAAGAAGATTAAGAATACGCGTCATTAAAATATTTGTCAGTGAAGATTCTTTTAGGGGACATTTAATTTAGAATTTTCTGTAGTAGTGAGTCATATGGGGTTCTGAAGAAAAGTATCTGTGCTTTAGTATCCATTAATCAAAATTAAAATAATACTTTATGTATATATGCACTCTGTGTAATCTGATTTAAACCACTTATAGCAAATGCTGTTAGACAACATTAATCCAAATCAACATAGAATCATTGCTTCTCTTCCTTCAGCCGTAAAAGTACACACTTACAGGACTCTCCTTTCCATTATCCTCATAAAGGGAAGAGATATAACAATACCTGTGATTTTTTTTTTCCCTTTAGAGACAGACCATTTTCCAGGTCACAGACATGATATACTAACATGATAACATAATGAAACCCCACCCTTTCTTGCTCAGTTCTTTATCTTGGGCCTAAAGGGGA
This sequence comes from Panthera uncia, assembly GCF_023721935.1. Lineage (NCBI taxonomy): Eukaryota > Metazoa > Chordata > Mammalia > Carnivora > Felidae > Panthera > Panthera uncia. Next base: position 137,274,638 of record NC_064811.1, read on the forward strand.
CAGTAGAAACTGCTTCAGGTAAGATCACCTGGTCTTATCCATCCAGAGCATGGATCAGGCTCTGGTCCCCACGCTTCCATTTTCCAAAACTAAATTTTAAGTGCTCACTTCAAGATCCTGAATCACACTACTGTGAGTTATAAACTGAATTTCAATTTATTTATTGTGAATGGAGGGGATGCTAATATTATTCTGGCCTAATAATTAGAGCCAATTATTTTAACAGGTTATTCCTGCCTGATGATTCTGAGAAGTACATTTTATAGAAAAATGTTGCTTATTGAGCTTCTTATTGTAACTTGCAAGGTGAGATATTCCTAAGGCACATATGCCAAGCTTAGCACTCTCATAAAATGATTTTCTAAATTTTAGAGATAGTTCTATCTGAACAACTTGGACCAGCTGTCTAGAATCAGAGCACTTCTCCCTCGTCACACACCAGTCTCCACTCCCATACTGCCTTTTTAATATTCTTTATCAGTTATTAACATTTCTGTCACTACAACACTATCTCATGAACAGGCTAGAGTTTCCAAGATTATGATTTATCTTTACTTTCCAGGATCTGTGGCTTCCTGGCTTGTTAATGTAATCAGTGAACTATCTTATAAGCATTGTCTGGGATGAGTTATTTCTGTGAAGTTCTCTAAAAATAATTAAATCTGCCTGTATTTTGTTGCCTCAGATTCCTTTGACTGAGATTAAAACATATGTTCCTGACTTTTATCCATTTACTTCAGCCTCCATCTGTGTGTTGCACCAATACTTTGGACCTTACAGAGTGCAAAATAGGCTAGATTCACAAATATGAATGTGTGGTATGAGGTAACCATTCTATTATCCATATTTTAAGAATTTGGCATTAGGATCTGATATAAGAAAAAGACCCAGATTTCTCTATTGTGTTAGATGAAATAATTATACTTAGGACTAAAATAATTTTGGCATGCCAGTATTATTTGAATGAAGAGGGAAGACTTTTTTTTAAATGTCTGTATTGAATTCTTTCCTACCTAGGTCACTTCCCCTAATGTAAAACATCATCCAAAGTTTAATAGAAATATTATAGAAAGTAAGCAAAAGAAGCATATTCTTTAAGCTCAACTACTGACTTCCCATATAATATGTAAGGGAAAAAGTACCTATTGGCTGTGCTGCATTGTCTAATCTAGTTTTAAAATTACATGATAACCAGATGAAGGAAGTGTGGCATCAGAGATTTTGAAATCAGATTGTAATGGCTTGCAATAATGGCTTCTGCCTTTATTGAATAGATTTGGACAAGTCTTATATCCTTGATATTTGGCTTCTGTATCTATAGGTAGTGGCTCTCTTGATAAATTGTTTGGGGATGGTGGATGATGTGTATAAAATGATGTAGTAATTTCCATTTCTTTGGGGTTTTATGAGATTAGATTCTAATGTTTAACATGTAATGAGTACTTAATGGGCAGTATTGACCATTACTGAGACACTTACTCTGAAAGGTTATAGACAGGTAGCCTCTTATTGTTGGTCTACAGTCAACAGTAAAGACCATGCTTTTGGTAAGATAACTGAAAGCTGGTGAACCATTGCATAAACTCTTATTGGATATAGAGAAATTTGGATTGAGAAATTGGATATAGAGAAATTGGATATAGAGAAATACAGACAAAATTTGGAAATAATATTAACATATGCTTGTGTCATGTTTCTAACTTTCCAAATAATTTGCAGATCAATTTTAAAAAGGAATTTAGTCAGTAGGAATTAGGCTTTTATTTTATGCCCAGGCTGAAAGCAATGATGACGTGTGGTAAAGTGACATATATTTATAATTCGTACCATTAAGATACAGATAGACTAGGAGACAATTCAGACTTTTTTAAAATATGGAAACCTTTTAAACTCTTAAGGAGAAAATACAATAAAGAAGCAAAATGGTGATAAACGTAGTAGATGTGCAAGGAATTCAAGAAAACAAAAGACCACTAAACAAAGAAAGAGGTGGGAAGAGATGGACCATGAAGTGAGATTGTGGCAACGTGGACATGGATAAAGAAAGTGAAGAAAGGAAAGCCTGGAGGAAAACCATGTGACAGGAAGGAGCCCTGTAGGTGTAATGGAGGTAAGAAGACTAAAGATAGAAGGGAGAGGGAGAGTGCAGACAGTCAGGGCCAGAGGAGCAGTCATGGTGGGACAAGATGGTGGAGCATTTCAGCACTAAAATAACATGCCTGATTTAGATCTAGTAAGCAGTTAAAACCAACTTGTTCTTGCAATCAGATCTAAGTTCAGATGCTTACTTTGACATCTCTTGGACTGAGACTTTTGGAATGCAGACAGACCTCTCTGACATTCTGTTCCTTCATCTGTAATTTGTGGAAAAGAATTCTTAAGTCAGAGCATTGTTATACATGCAGTGCCACGATAGTTCCCAGACAATTATGGTTCACAAAAAAGTTCTTAAAAGGGAGCCAAGAACAAAAAAAGTTTAAAAGGCATGCCTCATATCACAAAGCAGACTTGAAAAATCAAGAAAGCCAATGATTTCGATGAAATTCTTAAAGTTGAGTGTCAGTAGCTCTCCTTACTCTCAGCTCTGGGTCCTTCCATTAAATTACATTTATTTTGCTAATTATGCTAAATTGCAAAAACACATGGAAATCACTGGACTAGGAGGATTATGTAAATTATACAAAAATAGTTAAAGGTTTGGGCACCTGGGGGCTCAGTCTGTTAAGCATCCGACTTCGGCTCAGGTCATGATCTCACAGTTTGTGAGTGGGAGCACTGTATCAGGTTCTCTGCTGTCAGCTCAGAGCCCACTACAGATCCTCTCTCTCTCTCTCTCTCTCTCTCTGCTCCTCCACTGCTTGCATGCTCTCGCTCTCTCTCTCTCCCCCTCAAAAATAAATAAAATTTAAAAAAATAAAGAAATATTTAAAAGTTTGTATTAGATAGTATTTTATATATTACTAGTAACATATATAAAGAATCACAAACCAAAATAAAGATTTGAGCATATGGGTAATAAATTAGATAATAGTATTAAATCAGTGTTAAATTTACTGAAGTTGGAAATTGGCCCATGGTTATGTAAAAAAAATAAATACATAAAAGATCCTTAATCTTAAGAAACCATACTAAAATATTTAAAGGTAAAGGAAGACAATGATATGTACAACTTACTCTCAAAAGATTCTGAGAAAAAATAAATATATGTTAATTCTCTCTCTCTTTCTCACTATATATATATATTCCTCTTTTATCCATGGGGAATACATTCCAAGACCCCCAGTGGATGTCTGAAACCATGGATAGTACTGAAGCCCATATATACTATGTTTTTTCCTATAATATATACCTATAATAAAGTTTAACTTACAAATTAAGCATAGTAAGAGATTAACAATAATAACTAATAATAAAATAGATCAATTATAACAATATGCTACAATAAAAGTTCTGTGAATATGCTCTCTCTCTCTCAAAATGTCTTATTGGACTGTACTCTTCCTTCTTTTTGTGATGATGTGAGATGGCAAAATGCCTGTGTGATGAGATGAAGTGAGGTGAATGACGTAGGCACTGTGACATAGCCAGAGATGACTATGCCCTTCAGACTATACATTCAAGGGAAGATCAGCTGCCTCTGGGCCACTACTGATCGCAGGTAACTGAAACTTCAGAAAGCAATGCAGTGGAGAAGGGGGGACTTCAGTCCATGTATGTGGTGTGGTAAGTACGTACATAAGTGTAAGTATAATATATAAGTATATGGGTGTTCTCTGTGCTATCCTTGAAACTTTTATGTGATTTGAAATTATTTCCAAATAAAATGTTTAAGAGAAAGAAGCATGGAAATGATAAAAATGATAAATACAAGATCCAGCTAATGTGAGAGAGGCCGAGGAATCAGATAAGAATAATAGATGGATGTGAGGTATTAAATCTTCTCAGTGACATGTTCATGGCTATTCCTCTAATTACCATGCTTTGTAACTATATATATGTTGTAGACACTCTTGTGTGTGTGAGGTGGTGTATTAGAGAAGATAATAAAGGAAAAAATAGCACTGTAAAAATGAATTTGAACAAGAAAATTTACAAAATAATTTTGCTTGCAGGTTTGTTCAAATGATACAATAATATATAAGCAATTTACTTAGAAAAGGTGTGGCAATTTATGTAAGATAAATTGAATATTTGAGAGAGACTTTTCAAGCTATTTGAGCTATAATAAGATCTTCAAGGATAAGCATTGTTTTTATCATGGTAGAGGTCAAGCAAAGTCTAAGGGAACAGAAGACTCATTTGCTTCCCAATGATGAATTCCAGGACCTTGAAAGATATGCTTTACTATGTTGAGACTTGCACTGCCCAGAGAAAAATATCTTTCAGAAATTAAAAGGTTTTTTTTGTTCATATGATTCTCAAATTTTAAAAATGAAAATATAAATTCACCAGTAATTACAGAATGATTATTTTATGCAAAAAACTGTACCTGGAGATATTGGAAATAAATCAATACAAAAACAGCATGATTTGCACCTTAAGGAATTTATATTATAAGCAGAAATAACTGTGTTATGAGGGAGAACATGAGATGTCATAAAAGAATAAAGCGTGAAGCACTCAGGAGGAAAAAATGTTTGGGGGGGGTCTTAAAAAACGCCAGCGGATCAAGAAAGGATTATAAAGGACGTTGCCTATGAGTAGACTGTGAAGTTTGGGTAGGATTGCAACAGTTACGTATTACTAGCAGAAATTCATACCAGGCAGCAGGGGCAGCATGAGAAAGATGAAGTTACACAGATCGCGCATTGTTCACACTGATAATGAATTGTCCAGGCTGACTGGAGATTTAGGAGAGCCACAGGCGTCACAGAGACCAGCTTGGAAAGGGGAGTTAGAGTGGATTGTGCCAAGCATCATGAGTGGGCTGAGAGAGGGGCATTTCCCAAACATGGTGGGCACATCCTTCAGCAGCATAGGCAAACACCTCAGAGGTGTAGTGGTAAGTGCCCTCCTTCTGTCCGTCCTGAATGGCACCTGCTCTGCAGTGAAGAAACAGATTTCCAATAGAGGTCCTCTATCTTGCTCATGGCGAAGTCCCACCCATAATCCTAATACCTTCAAAGCTGACTTGGGTAGGGTCTTTCTGAATTTCCTCACTCCTGGCACTTTGCTCTGGACTCAGAATTACAGATTTGTATATCTCAAAGTTGTTTTTCAATTTGGTTCCTCATTGTTTTGTATAAGGCAGGCATTATTTAAGATATTTGTATGAAATTGTGGTTGTTCCCTAATTTCAGTATCGGAAAGTTTTCTTCTCCAGTTGTTTTGTTTTGTTCATTTTTTCCTTCTCCTTAAAGTTCAGGTAGGGGAGCTAAACAAGCATACACTTCTTTGCTATCTTACGTGGAAGTTACATATCTTCTTCTTTGATTGAGCTCCATGGGGAGTTGAGAAACATTCTTGGTAAGCCTGTGGCTAGAATTTAATTTTATCAGCTCCGGAGCACAAAAGAGAATTTCCCTCTCACTGTACTACTGGAAATGGAATGAAGCATTCCCAACGTTTCAAAATTAAATTAAATCAAACTTTCCTTTCTCCTTTTGCATACGGTTAGGGTTTTTAATAGATTTCCTAATTAGCCCAGGAATGAATTATTCCGACAGTTACAAAGACCAGTCCAATAGCCGTAAGTCATCCAGTTCTTACAAATACCACAATTTAGAATATCCCTAATTTCCGTCAAAAGTATTGGTCTTAGCAGAATATCTCACTTTAGAGTAACACTTTCCTCTAAAGAAAAAGAAGTGCTATTTCATTAGACCTGGCCACATTTTCCAAGGTTTCCATGATTTCCTCAGGGTGAAAACCTCTTGGTCGCAATCTCAGCAACTGTGTAAAGAGAAAATGTGATGACTAATCTGAATTGCTTAAATTTCTTGTTGGAGCAGCCCCTAGGGACTGTTACTAAAATGTGTTGAGTTACATGAGGAATCATAAAATGGAACACTTGAGAAGCACTGTACAGCTAATCATTTAGTTAAACTTTTTATTGTATACCTTAAATCAGAGAACTTAAATAACCTGGCCAAAGTTGACCAAAGCCAAATTAAAGAGACAAGATTAGAACTCAGGCTTCCTGACTATGCTCCTTTTTGCTTCACTATTCACAACTCCTGACAGTGAAGGAATACAGCCATTATTTGAACTTCCTCTTCTCTGGAAAATCCCCTCTAAAAGACTAAATGCCAATCTTTTAAAAAGCCAAGTATTTTTAAATAATTGAAATCATCCCCCAAAACTGTGTAAACAATATGAAACTGGTTATAACGTTTGCCTCTAGAGAAGGGAATTGGCCAGAGTAGAAAGGGGTAAGAGAGAAATTTATGGTTCCTATATACTCATTTTTTGTCTTTTAAATTTTATAGTATATGAGCAAATGTTTTTCTTAAGTAGTTCTACACTAAGATAGATACATTAAAAGTGATAGAGAAAGAAAATGTGTGTGCATGGACCAAGAAGATTCATACAGGTGCCAAGGTGACAAGGGGTGGACATGTAATGGTTAATTTTATATGTCAACCTCAATGGACCACAGAGTGCCCAGGCTGCCCAAATATTTGATTAAACATTATTTCTGAGTGTGCCTGTGAGGGTGTTTCCTGATGACATTAGTATTTGAATTAGTGGACCCAGTAAAGCAGGCTGCCCTCTCTAACGTGGGTGGGCATCAGCCAATCCATTGGAAAACCTAACCGAACAAAAGATGGAGGAAAGGAGAACTCACTTCCTCTGTCTGGCTTCTGAGCTGGGACATTGCCTTTCTCCTGCCCTCAGACTGAGACATACACCACCGGTTCCCCTGATCCTCAGGCCTTCGGACTTGTTCTGAATTGCACCACCATCTTCCCTGGATCTCCCGTTTACAGACAGCATATTGTGGGATGTCTTGTCTTCATAACTGTGTGGCTAATTCCTCATAATCTCTTTCTGTCTCTGTCTCTGCTTCTCTTTTCTGGAAAACCCTGACTAATACAGTGCATTATTATTGTGTCAATACATTATATGCATTATCTCATTCAGTCCTCACAGTAACACTGGAAGATTTCTATGTGTTATGAGGTGGAAGAAGTTAAGGCTCTAGTCTGTGATCCTTTCCTTTTCTCCCCTAACTGGGAGCACCTCTGGGGAAATGTAAAAGGGTGAATGACCCAGTGTAATCTCCTTGTCAACGCGTTAACCGAACCTCTGCGTAGACTAATAGATATATATCTATAGAATGTTTTAAACAGGATGTGCATGGTTAAGTATAATGTGTAGTAAAATAAAACCCAAATCTATGGCATTGTAAGCATGTCTCTGTGGAAAATTTCACATAAACTAGAATATAAAAATATATGGTGTGTTGTAAACCCACAAGAGCTCATTTTGAAAACTCATATATTAGGAGTCAGAGTATGTGTCTGATGCAGAAAGCAAGCATGTGGGAAGTCAACTTAATGTTCCAAAGCTCACTCTTTATTGACGTAAGCCTGTCTTCACCCAAGCCCCTTCTCACTTCAGAACTCTCAGGACAAACTTACTGATTCCTAAACAGCTCTTTCATGATGATTGTCACGTAGAAATTTTGTAAGATACATTATCTGCAAATGGGCGTTCCTCTAGTTGTTTCTCAGAGAGAAAAAGGCGGTAGAAAGAGATGAGAAAAGATTCAAAGGAACTACATAGACAACTGAAATAATATTTATTTGTGCCTGGCTTATTCAGACCAAACATCGAATTAAGATAGATATATTATTACCGTAATCACTAGAGACTATAGAGTGTAACAGCTATGAACTTAGCCTCTAGAACTCACTAGATCTGATCATAGCTATGTATTAGCTAGGAACTTGGCCAGGCTACTTAACTTCTTTCACAATTTTTCTTATGTGTAAAATGGAAACAACATTAATAGTACTTAGTTCATAGCATTGTTGGGAGGATTAAATAAAATGTCATATATAATAAGTATCATAATGTATATTATATGATTATTACAACATTAATATATAAGTAATAAGTAATATGAAGTAAGTGCACCATAGGTATTAGCTATTCCTATTCTCACTGTTACAACTGAGGTTCAAAAAGAAACATCGGGGCACCTGTGTGGATCAGTCGGTTAAACATCCAGCTTCGGCTCAGATCATGATCTAGTGGTTCATGAGTTTGAGCCCCACGTCAGGCTCTGTGCTGACAGCTTGGAGCCTGAAGCCTGCTTCAGATTCTGTGTCTCCCTCTCTCTCTGCCCCTCCCCTGCTCACGCTCTCTCTCTTTCTCTTGAAAAAAATTAAAATGTTAAAAAAAATTTAAAAATAAAAAAAGACAAACATCTTGCACAAACTCAGTCAGTGACAGAGAATTCCAATCTTGCTTTTGTGAAAAGTTATGCTTAAATAAAATACAATTCTGTCTTGAAAAGTTTTGTAAATATTTTCACATTAAAACTATGCCTCGTGGCGCCTGGGTGGCTCAGTTGGTTAAGTGTCCAACATCGGCTCAGGTCATGATCTCGCAGTTCATGAGTTCAAGCCCTGCCTCAGGCTCTGTGCCAACAGCTCAGAACCTGGATCCTGCCTTGGATTCTGTCTTCAGCTCTCTGTCTCTGATCCTCTCCCCCTCGTGCTCTGTCTCTGTCTCTCAAAAATAAATAAACATGAAAAGAAAAGAAAGGAAAAAGAAAAGAAAAGAAAAGAAAAGAAAAGAAAACTATGCCTTGCTCTCTGATCCCAGAGCACTTTCTGCACATATCTATCATGCCACTTTATGGACGGTATTTTAGTTTTGCTTGGTCCTTTTGCAGACTTCTGAGCAATCTATGAATTCAGAGCTGAAGTGTGGAATGATCATCTTTGTGGTACCAGTGCCGGGGGCAGTGGATGTTAAGCAGTGGTTTTTAACAGATATTTGATAAATGAACACTAAGTGCAGCAAATAGTGATAAATATACTATCAGGTTTGTAATTTTCAAACTCTTTAAATCATATTACTCAATTTTTATGCTTTATCACATGCAGTTACACTTGAGCGTATCGTTGGCAAATCATTGCCAACATTTTTAATGATATTCAGTGGTAAAGTAGAAAAGACATATTTCAAGTTGTACTTACTTTCTCTAATCTAACCATAACATTCCACTTAGCAAATGTTACCCAACTCTCAGAGTAACTCAGCTTTATCTCATTACTTGATCAAAGAAACATTGTGTCTAGTGTCCAATTAGCATATCTTTCCAATAGTTGAGATCTTGAATTCCTCAGTGTTGTGAAAATAATTTAACTAAGGCTGTGAGTCTCCTCAAGAAATAAAGAGATAAAAATAAACATGTAGATTCCTTTCTTTATAGGAAATGTCTTCAATTAAGTAAAAATAGAACATTCATACAGCGGGTCTTATTAGCATTTTTCAAATATTCTCAAACTTGTTCTTCATGGCAGCTTTCTGTTTTATGTAAATTGCAAAAGCATACACACACACGCACACACACACACAGGACCCTCCCCCCCGCAAAAAAAAAAATTGTGGAATTTGAAAGTACTAAAAATGGAAGAGTGCTAATTCTTTGATTAATACAGGAAAACTTGGAGGAGTGAGGTGGTGACAATGTCAGTAAGGACAAGTTAATATGAAATGTTTCAGGGCTGCATCTCAGTATTCCTATCACTATTGCAGAACATTTCTTTTTTGCAAGTACTCACCATGTCCACAAATGCAGGAAAGCTGTAATAGTGCTTAAGGGCTTTGCCATGCAAATCCATACCCAGGTGACCCTTACGTCTGTGAATCTACTTTCTTGGTTGAACAGTTGCACTTAGCCTACCATATCCCATTAACCAGAAAGATAATCAAAATGGAGCAGAATCAGTGATTAGAAAGTATAAATATAAGGAAGTAAATATACGAACGGATAAATATAAGCAAAATATAAACAGGCCCCATGACTAAGTGGAACACAGATTGACTCAGATTATTTTTATAGTATAGCTATAAAAAAAACTTTAAAAAATCTATAAATCCAATTCTCAAGAGTCCCTATATTAAGTTCTAATTTCAGCATCAAAGTAGAATATTTTGTCCTAAATAACTGAGTGTCCAGGTACTGGAAGTATGAATATTGTTTTCACTGTTTCATTTGTTAGATGTGTATATATAGTGTATGTGTGTAACTGTATAATTAATTACATTGTGCCTGCTTAGTAGGGCTTATTGAAGATGGACTATTATGGAATAAAGTCAAGGAAAAAATGAAAGACTTCTACTTTATTGGGTCAATCGTTTGGGATAAAAAATATGTTTTAGAAGGCAAACTTTCATCCTCCCCTAAGCATTTATAGCATAAGACTCTTGTTTTGGACTGCAGAAAACATAAGCTTACTTATTATGCGAACATGTAAAGAACAATTTAATAAAACCCACAAATGATTAAACCACAACATATTTAAAATGATTTTGTTTTCACGTTCTAGGATATATGCATCTTATTATGCTAAATTGAGCATAAGCTCCTGTACAAATGTCAGCTCCTATAAAAATTAATGGGCTATAAGAAAGCCCATTGCTTACTAAATATTAAAATGAATTGGGATGATCTGTGAATACACAGAAGAATTCATCATGTGTCTATAAATATCTTAGTGTCTAATGTTAAATGGAATGAGAATCTCATAATGTAGATTTCTGATAAAGACTGTCTATAATCTAGTTTATTTTACTTTTCAGTTAGTAGTCAAATGGTAGGAAGAAAAAATACAGCTGAAAAATTGTAAATATGTAAAAAAATAATAGCAAGTTTTTCAGCTCACACTGGTCAATGGAAATCTCTGTCTCTCTGTCTCTCTGTCTGTCTCTCTCTCTGCCTCTCTCTCTCACACACACACACACACACACACACACACACACACTGACAAGTTATAAATCTTTTTTGCTATGTATGTACAGCAGGGGTTCTTAACTTGTAGTCCAAGACTGTGGGTAGAAATACAAATTATATATTTTGACTCAACTTCTAATTGAAGTTTAACATTTCTTTGAATTGTTAATTAGAGGAAACAAAACCAAACCATCCAACCAAACAAACAAAAAACCCCAGCAAACTATTAGCAGTACAGCAGAAAAGATAGATATTTTTATATTACACAGTAATAGTTGTTGCACCCAACAGTTTTACACTACTTTGAAATTATTATGGTGATTATAAGCCATTGCAATTATTATTTAATGCAATAATTTAAAAAGTGCACAGTTATTTTTAAATTTTTGATTATTGTATTTTAATATAATTTTTCCCATTGTAATCTTATCTACTTTATGTTATACATTTTAAAACATTATTTTAAGAAGGAAACCAAGGACCTTACCAGACTGCAAGAGGGTGTATGCGTAGAAGATAGAAAATATAGCCTCTCAATGCCTTAATCCCAAGAACCTGTGAATATGTTACCTCACATGGTAAAAGGGACTTTGAAGATATGATTAAATTAGGGATATTGAGATGGGGAGATTATTCTGGATTAATTATCTAAGTGAGCCCACTGTAATCACAGGATCCTAATAAAGGCAAGGCAAGGCAATGAAAGAAGTGGTGAGGGCAGCAGAGGTTGGAGTGATGAACTTGGCAAATGGGACTAGGGATCATGAACCAAGGGATGCTTTTCAGGCAAAGGAAACCAATTCTCCTCTGGAGCTTCAGAAGGAGTGCAGCCTTATGACACCTTGATTTTGGCTCAGTGAAACTCATTTTGGATTTCTGACCACAGCTGTAATACAATAAATGTGTTGTTTTAAGTCACTATGTTTGTGGTAATTCATTACAGAAACGGTAGGAAGCCAATCCACCATGGCATCAAAAAATGCAGAGCACCTGAGGATGATGTTGATCACTTGTTCCACTAGTAATACCAATTTTCCTATGACCTAGAGGTGATTTCAATGTTTTCATATAGGAACATGTGCTTGGTTAGATAGACTATTACTAAGAATAAGTGCTTTGTTTTCCTGGAAATATTTCAGTGCCACATCTTTAAGGTTTTAGCACATTTATCATGGCCCTACACCAAAAACAAAAGAGTAGACATATTTTCTGTTATTTGGGGAATAATAATCACTCTTCAGATCTCAATCTGAATATATTTAAGACCTTGTATTTACACAAATGACATTCTTTACCCAAAGTCAATTTATTTTGTTTACAGAAAGTAATTTTAAAGGCCTTGATAGTCATTTGAATATAATTATAGCAATTTTTTTCAGCTGGAAAAATTCCATGTTTATAGATGCCTTATTTGTGCTCACACAGAATTGCAATAATAACTTATCAAAGGCAAAGTCCATGACCTGAAACCCTGGTCACTCTTCAGAGTGCATTGACCAATACATATAAGGCTATATAATTAATATAAGCCTATAGACAACCACCGTGGAATGACATATTCCTTGCTGTCATCATCTCGATGTACACTTTATAAATCCATATTGGTTGATAAAATTGCATATTATTTGTATTTTTAGATTATTTTTCATAAAATATACTGTTCTATCCACCTGCCAGTATTAAAAAATCACTTATCTCATAAAAGTAGCTTGAGAAAACAGCATAATTTTGATAATGAGAAGCTCCTTGTTTTATGAGCTCGTATAGCTCTCTGTTGAAGCCATTCAAAGGCAATTCAATCATTTATAAACATCATCTTCATAATGTTAAAGCTATTGTTGTTATTTAATTCATTTGAAATCACATTGTGATGACAACTGGTTCCTGACAACTAAAGATTTTTTTTATACAAAATATGGAAAGAGAATTATCCTTTAATGACACAGGTTAACCATATGTTATATAATTCAATAAATCACTTCAATAAATCACAGGCTTCAAGTTGGCCTAGTATTGTAAACCTTTTTGTATTCAAGGTAATGCAATAGACCCCAAGTTCATTGTATGAATTCTATTTAGATTAAAGCTTGTTAAATTATACTTCTGTTTTTTTTTTTAAGTCAGTGTGAGAGATCTGATGGCCTTGGGGAATGTTCTAGTGTTCATAGCCAGATTTCTTAGTTAGCCCTTAGAGCTTGAATAAGAGCCTTAATGTCAATTATCGCTTTGATCTTCTGTGTCTAGGAATGCATCACTGCCCTTTATATAAAGTACAAAACTCTGCTAAAAAGGTCAAGCATGAAGCACATCAGTCTGAATCAGTGAGTATTGACTGTGAAAGTGATGTTAAAAATGAACTCATATGAACCCACACCTTCATTTTTACATATTAAGAAACAAAAACGCACAGAGATTAAGAGACTCTACAAATGACTGTAGTTAGCATAGATGAAACTAAAAATCTGGGTTTTCTGCCTTCTGATCCCATGTTCATTCCATTAGATCACTCAGTTTATCTTCAAATCAATTCAGTCCAATATATTTGACTTGGTACAAACACCATTATGTGTTAGGTATTTTGCTGAGTGATGGAGACAGAAGAATAAGAGATATTATGCACTTTTACGGAGAAAGAAATATGTAGATAAATAGATGTATTCATTTGAGATTGATCAGTGCCTTAATAAAAACAGTGGGGGTCCAAAGCCCAGGGAAGAAGTAAGCTCAATTTAGGAGTCAGCGAAAGCGTCACTGAAGAGTTAATTCCTTCACTGAGTTCAAAAGAAGGTCAGTTGTTTGTCAGACCAAATGGGAGAATATTATACCTATCAGAAAGAAAGAGAAAGAACATAAGTAAAGGCAAGAATGAGCACATCGTTTTCTGTGACCTTCCCTAGCCAGCACACTTCCAAAGGTAGAAATCACAGAGCGAAACCATGAACTTCTTGTATGCCAAGTAAAAGTGCCCTTCCCCTGGCCTCTGTGACTCAATTGGCAAGAATTAAGTGTGTGCCACAAAGTACCTCCTGCTTTGGAGTTAGGAGGCAGAGTCGCAGACACAGGTGTTCTAGGGAAGGCTGTCCCTCCCTTGGCCTGGATATTATGAGGGGATTGTTAGAGTATTTGGACTTGTGTTATGTGATTTGGGAAAGGCAGCAAGGAAGTGTATTTTGCTCTGGATTAGGTGTTGTCAGAAAACGAGAACAATTCTATGATTATCTTAATTTTTATGTAGGAGGCAGGTGGAATGAAGTGGGACTAATGTTGTAATTAAAAAAAAAAATAGCAGTGGCTCGTGTAGCCTGCACAGATAGATGCTTGTGTGCTTTTGTGATTTGCGCAGTGTCCTATTTTTCTGTGCTCAGAAAAGACGAAGGAATAGCCTTGGTTTTGCTCACTCCATCCCAGTCATCCACAGTGACTTTGGCTGTTGTGGATGGTCTATGAAATCATTTATAGTGAGGAAGAAACAGCATAGCCTTGCTGTAAATGCCAGGGCAGCAACCAGCTGAGAGCTCTCGGGATTGTTTCTTTGCTTTCTCCGTAGGCATCTTCATCATTTTTTTTTCCTCCCTTAATGGGAATACTTCAATGTTTTACCACTAAGTATGATGTTTGCTCTAATTTTTCACAGATGCTTTTAACAAAGTTAAGAAAATTGATTTCTATTCTTACTAAGAATTTTTATTACAAAAGGGTGTTAAGCTAACCCATTATGGGACAATGACTGAATGATGAATAGAGATGCGAGACTATTATGAAGGCCTAGATGACTATTTCTAATTTGTCCGATTTCCTAGGTCTCCCTATCTTTGGGCTCTTTGCCCTCTGAAGTATCCCCTCCTTTGGCATTTTTATCGTATTTCTAAAATATAAATCATAACATTACTTTAAAGCTTATTCAGTAGCTCTCCATTACTTACATAATAAATTCTAACATCCTCTGCATAAAAATGCCTTCAAGGTATGATTGATCCCCTTTTTATATCTCTAACTGTACTTCTTGTAATTCTCTCAGTCATCTTTCAATTTATTTATACCAAAATACTCATTAATTAAACAAATATTTGATGGTCACTGATCAGTGCCAAGCAGGGTTCTAAATATTATGAAGACAGTAGTAAATAAATAAAATAAAATTATAAGCCTTCACAGACTCCACAACCCCAGAGCAGGAGAGGCTGAAAAACAACTCCTATCATATCTTTCCTTAAAGTTTTTTAAAGCCAACGTGAAAAACTGATGAGTATTGAAGAATGACAATGGATTATAGTCAGTTCAATCAGAAAGCCACACTCCAATTGCCACTGCTATCTTTACTGGGGTATATCATCACAAATGACTTTTCTTTCAACTAAGAGAGAACTCTAGAAGCAATGTGCTCTTCCCTGGAAGGACTGGCAGCACCTTGTAGCATTTTACACCAGAACTATGCCAACTGTGACTCATTGCTGTCATTTAATAAACAGGAACTTGGATCATCTCATCATTCCACAGACGTCTTACTATATGCTGACATCATGCTAATTGAACTGGAAAAGGAGGAAATGTAAATATTCCAGATGCTTTGGTGAGATACAGAACATTAACATAAACCCCTGGAAAATACAGGGAGGGGTCTGTCACTTCATTCAAGTATCTGGGGCAGAGGGTGGTAAAATGGTCTTCAACATGTCATGATTTCCCTTCTTAATGAAGTACATGTTTCTACATCTGGTAATCTTTCCTGAAAGACCACAATGCTTAGTATTTGGAAGCCGTGTATATCACATTTCTGAATGATCTAAAGGCTTATCTGTCAGCTTGCGGTGGAGCCTAGAAAGAAGAGAAGAAATTCTCCAGGAAATAGAGACTGAAGTTTAAGTAGCTTTTCCATTTTTGCCTCTATGATCCAGCAACCCCAGTGATACTTAAATGTTCTATACATATGATCTATGGAGACTGTGGCTGCTTTGGTAGGAAAATTACAGCAAAGCCTCAGAATTCTGGAGCAAATACAAGCCAGTTTTTGGAAAGCCATTCTCCTTTGAGATGCATTTCTTGGTTTGAACATCTGATCACTGGATACTGGGAGAAATTAGGAACTGAGAAACTCATTATGAGCTGAGTTTTATGAGATCAATTAAAAATGTAGATTATACATTGTAGCATTCAACTTGAATATACTTATTTTGGGAATATCGCCTAAAAGCCAAAGGAAGTTACATAAACAAGATGCTCACACTCCTTCTGGTCCTGCTCTTTTCTCAACCCACATCTAAGCTTTCACGAAAAATTTTTATGACCAATTTTTATTGGAGAGGAAATAATTAGAGTATGATTTACAAATGATTTTGCATGACATGCTGGCATTAACTGGAAGTGGACTACATTTATAGTGAAGGTATAGAAGATATGAAAAACACTATCAATAGATTTGAGCTGTTATTTATACAATGCTACACCCAACAATGATAGGAAATATATTCTTCTCAAGTACACATGCAGCATTCATCTGGTTAGATCACATGGTAGGTTATTAAAAATATCTCAATAGGGGCACCTGGGTGCCTTAGTGGGTTGGGCAGCCAACTCTTGATTTCAGCTCAGGTCATGATCTCACAGTTTGTGAGTTCAAGCCCCACGTCAGCCCTCTCTCTCTCTTGCAAAATAAATAAATAAACTTAAAAAAAATTAAATGGCTAAGACTAAATCTAGCATATAATTGTCAACTGGAGGTGGTCTTGTCCCTGCAGGGACATTTGGCAAACATTTGCAAACATTTTTTTTTTCACAACTGAGAGTACTCCGGCATCTAATGGACAAATGCCAGGAAGCTGTTAAACATTCTACAGTGACAGACAGCATCCCACAACAAAGATTTTTCTGGTATAAAATATCAGTAATGTCAAGGTTGAGAAACCTGATCTGGCATAAAAGATCTCTACACCAAAATGCTATGAGACCCAACTGAGAGAAACTTAAAAAGACCTACATCAGTTGAAAGTTATAATAGTTCATGGATTGTTATGATGAGTATCCTCTCTAGGTTAATTTTTTGATTCAATATAATTCCCATTAAAACTTCATCAAGTATTTTGTAAAGAAAGAGACAAGTTTATTTTTAAAATGTTATAGAATCCTACCGGATCTAAAATAGCTAAAACAATCTTGAAAAAAAGAGAAAAAAAGCAGTCCTTACACCACCTGATTTAAAAACTCTAGTGTAGCACTGGCATACAAACAGACACTTGAACAGAATGGAGTCTAGAAATAAACCCACACATATGCAATCAATTGATTTGCAGCTAAGGTGCCAAGTTCACTCAGTGAACAAAGGAAAACCTTTTCATTTATTTATTTTTTGATGTTCGTTTATTTATTTATTTTGAGAGAGAGCAAGAGAGCACAAGTCAGGGAGGGGCAAAGAGAGAGGGAGATAGAGAATCCCAGGCAGGCTCCACACTCAGTGAGGAGCCCATTGAGGGGCTTGATCCCACAACTGCAAGATCATGGCCAGAGCCAAAATCAAAAGTTGGATGCTCGAATGACTGAGCCACCCAGGCTCCCCCAAGGAAAGCCTTTTAAAAAGATGTTTCTATACTATAGCTAAAATCTACATGGAGAAAACAAAACAAAGCAGAAAAAAAGTTGTCTCCTATCTCACATCAAACACAAAAATAATTTTGATGGATCATGTGCCTAAGCATTAACCAAAAACTTAAAAATTAATTAAGTGAATTTCATAAAAATTTAAACTTTATGCTCCTCAAAAAACACCACTAATAAAATGGATAAATAAGCCACAGACTGGGGGAAAATATTTATAACACATGTGACAAAGGATTTGCACCCATAATACATAAAAAAGCCTACAAATTAATAGTAAAATGACAAACATTGCAATTTTTTAAGTGAACCAAAGATTTGGACACTTTAACACAAGAGATGTACTAATGTTCAGCAAACACACAAAGGAGCGCAAACTAAAACCATAAATGAGATACCATTTCACACCCAGGACAGTGGCTAAAATGAAGAGAACTAATCCCACTGCCTATTGGTAAAGATGGAGCAAATGGCAACGGCCCCTTGGACTTCCTTGGAGAGCTCTTCCCCTGCACTCTGGGGTCATGTGTTTCAGGGGGAGTGGAGCCAACCTGTAGACTTCACAGGTAGGCAGAAGATTTGAGCCTGATCCAAGCTGACCAACTAAAGTTAGGAAAGTCAGAACTGGATCATTTAATTCTTGAGAAAGCAATGCTGACTTTTGTATTGGCACCTGAACTGGTACACTGTAAACAGGGTACATTTGGTGGTCACTGTGATCATCACCGTAACAGAACCTTCATGAAAAGAAAGCTACCGCAGAGTTATCCAGAGCCAAGAGGTAGAAAGACAGATCATTTTGGCACTGAATCCAGCAATACATGAGCTTGCTCTAACCCTGGATTTGTCAGTTAGGAAGAACAATAATATTCCCCTTTACATCAAGCCAGTTTGAATCCTTTTTTTTTTTTTTTTTACTTGCAACTAAAAAAGTCTTGATTAGAACTGAAATAAACCACATTCAATTTTTTTTCTTTTCCAGTAAACAAAACTAACCTAGAATACATGTTAGGATCCATCTGTGTGCTATATTCTTTTTTATGCAAAACCTGGGGGGTATACATATTTTTCTGCTTTATAAGTAAAATATTTCAAAAAGTTTCTTCTAAAAATGTAGAAGAGGTACTATAATGTGCTATACCTATTTTAAGCTGACACTTTACTTGTGGGGAAGAAAATCAGTGGTTAAAATGAATGTGACCACTTGATTAAACTACAAAGAAACCAGCAGTGCCCCAAGAAATTAAAATCCATTATCTAAAGTGGTTGGGATAGAGAATAAACAGGAATATAGTGATGTGTATTACTTTCAAGCAGAAAAATCAAAGTATAACCAAGTTATTCTTGCTGCTGGTCGAATGAAACTGCTGGATTTAGAAAAATCTAATTCTATGAAAGTCTGAGAATACCTGCAGATGGCTGAGATAGAGAGTACTCAGAAATTTAAGAGGGAATGATCATCAAGGAAATATTTCTTAAAAGCCTGTGATGATTGTATCTACCATCTATCACAAAGACATTAAAAAAACCTATTTTTTTGACTTTTATTCATTTTTGAGAGACAGAGAGAGACAGAGAGCAAGCAGGGGAGGAGCAGAGAGAGAGGGAGACACAGAATCCGAAGCAGGATGCAGGCTCTGAGCTGCCAGCACAGAGTAAGATGCAGGGCTCGAACTCACTTACCCGGAGATCATGACCTGAGCTGAAGTCAGATGCCTAACCTACTGAGCCACCCAGGCGTCGGTATCACAAAGACATTTCTAAAATGAGAATTATGTATGAGGTTCAACATCAAATTAGTCAACTATAGTACAAAATCCACAACTTTCAGAACTAGAATATAATGAATATATATAATCAACGGTGTTATTTTTGGAATAAATTTTCAAAGACAAAAAAAACAAATTAGCCTGACATTTTAATATTAAAGCACAATAATAGTTTTCCATTCATTATATAATATTCTTCTAATAATTTCTTTTGTTTAGGTTCTAAGCATACAGATCTAGCTCAGATAACAAGAAAAGCATCTTTCTTCTTTTTTTTTTTTTTTGTTATTAAGAAAAACATCTTTAGGGGCGCCTGGGTGGCTCAGTCGGTTAAGCGGCCGACTTCGGCTCAGGTCATGATCTCGCGGTCTGTGAGTTCGAGCCCCGCGTCGGGCTCTGTGCTGACAGCTCAGAGCCTGGAGCCTGTTTCAGATTCTGTGTCTCCCTTTCTCTGACCCTCCCCCATTCATGCTCTGTCTCTCCCTGTCTCAAAAATAAATAAACGTTAAAAAAAATTTAAAAAGAAAAACATCTTTTATTTATTTATTTATTTTAAATATTTATTTACTTTGAGAAAGATCTAGAGAGAGTGCAGGAGGGGCAGAGAGAGAGAGAGAGATGGAGAATTCCAAGCAGGCTCTGCACTGTCAGCAGTGTGAGATCATGACCTGAGCCAAAACCAAGAGTCGACACATAACCCTCTGAGCCACACAGGCACCCCAAGAAAAACATCTTTTAATAGATTTCAATAGCAAGTGGCATTTGTTAAAAGCTTATTATTATTAAGCACTATGCTATTTTCTTTAAATGCATTATCATATTTAATCCTCACAATAACCCTGTGTTATAGATATCATTAAGGTCGTTGCAAAAATGAGGAAACTAAGAATTACTTAAGTCAAATAAATATCTGTCATAAGCTATACAACATATGTAGATTTGGTTTGTCTCACTTCAGATTCTAAATATAAGTCAAAATAACAGAAAATTTCTTTGACATAAATTCAGGCACAATGAGTGAACTAAAAAATCTGCAAATTTAGGAACTACAGAAATAAAAATATACTGAATTAAAGACAACTCAGTTCTCAACTTTCTGCTACTGGCTTTAACTCAGGTTTAACAGATCTCTCTCTTCAGGCATGTAATCTCCATACTAAAATCTTTAAAAACTCAACTGCCGATAATTTTTCTAATTCTGTTGGAAGAAACAAAGCTCAATTCCCTCTGTGAACATTTCTAAAAATCTAAATTATGGTCTGATATGGAAAAAAAAACCCCATCAAATTAGTACAGATAATCTTGGAGAAAGCTACAACCATAGATTTGGCAATAGATGTGGAGAAAGGTAGACCTTTTTCTTTTTTTATTCATTTCTGTTTATAACAAAGCTTTCAACGTGTATATTTCTGTTTTCTCCTATTTTACATTCACATTTTACACATCTGCTTAAAAAAAGTCAAAGAATGTGATAAACTAATGTAATGAGGATTTTAAAAATGAATTACTTCATTTCCTTTCAGCAGCCTAGACTATTATGTTTGCTTCCAGCACATGTGCGACTCATATTCCACCCCTGGATTCTCTTCCTCATCCATCTTCATGGCGCCTTCAGTTCCGAGGTGCTAACATAGACATGTGCGTGCTGCCTAGTGCACAGCAGTAAACAGAGCCATCGTGTTGGAGAGCATCATCTTTGAATATTGCATTGGCACATGTTTCAGAAAAGAAGACACATTTTCCAGACATCACACACTGTAATTAATATGTGACTTTCTTCCCAATCTTTTCCTCCAGACACCAAAGTTCTGAGTTTAATTTGCTCATGAAAAACCATTCATTTCCTTAATACTCATCTTAATATCCATCATTATTTATTTGGACCACAAAATCTTATTACTGTAGTTGAAATTTTCCCAAAAATAAATTATATGAATATGAATAGAATTTGGGGGGGCACAATTACTTACAAATAGTTATTCATGGCATTGTAAAATATTTCAAATCATAGAAAGCAAGGGAATTTTCTTTTCTTATTTTATTTTATTTTTTAATTTTAATTATCATTTTTTAAGAAACAAATGGACACATTTTATTGTATTATTATATTCAATAATAGTTATTTTTTTCCTATGTGCCCAGTGCTGCTGATGTTTTTACTGTTGTATTCACTGTACATTTTTTGACTCCAAAAAATTTAAAAATTATTTTAATGTTTAATATTTCCAATATACAAAGAATTCTCAGTAAAGCAAATAATTGAAGGAAATGAGAAGCAAAAGATATAAACAGACAATTCACAGAAGAGGAAATTCAAACATCAACAGGCATATAAAATGATCTTTGATGTCTCTACTATTAAGGACAACACAAAATAAAACCATAATTGAGATGTTATTTTTAACGCATCAGATTGGCAAAATTTAAAAGAGTGAAAACATTCCCTGCTGACAGTGTTTCAGAAAAACAAGAGGGCAACTTACTAAAATTGTTTTGGAAAGAAATCCGTCAATAACTGTTGCTATAAAAAGACATACACCCTTTGACTCAAAAGTCCCATTATTTTTTTAATCTCACCTCCAGAAATAAATAAAAGAATACCTTCATATAAAAAATAAGCTGCTTTTTGTAGCATGGTAGCACCAGAATGTCTATCAGCTGGAGAATGCTGAATAAATTATGTTATACCCGTGCCCTGAAGCTGTAAAAAGTGTATCTATATCCACTGACCTGAAGAGATAGATATTAAAGTGTACTATAACTAAAAAAAAAAACAAACAAAACAAAGTTTGAGTGTAGCAGGTAAAAAATGGTTCCATTTTAAACAAAACAAAATTTAAAAATTTACGTGTTACATATCCAAATAAAAGAATCTTGGGAAAGCCCATTTGAGCAACAAGGGGCTGAACAAAATGGAATTATAGGTGTATACACACACACACACACACACACACACACACACACACACGGGGGCTGTTAAACTTGGTTTACATAGGGGATAAGATCAGAGATGGGTTGAGAAGTATGAGATCATTTTTTTACTGATAAAAGTCTGCATCATTTTTCTCATTAAAATAAGTTTGCATTATCTATTGTAATTTTAAAATCTAAAATAGAAAGACTTTTAAAAAATGATGCTGTAGTGATGATCTAAGGCCAATTTCAATGTTGAAGAAATCCCAACAAGATCTGAAGCCAGTGTGGGGAGTAAAATTTTGTGTCTACGGAGTGGGTCACACACATAGCTCCAGGGGCCTTGCAGTTCTGCTCTGTGGATGGCCACTGGCAAGCGTTCAGATTTGAAAATGCTGCATCAGCTCACATCCAGCTGAATTCAGTAAGAGGCCTCCTCCCTGAAGAAGAGAGTTTTGATATGCTTAGAGGGGGACTGAAGCACTGGAAAGAGAAAATTGAGCAAAGTTGTGGAGAGGTGAGTCAGGAGATGATGCCATCAAACCCTTCCTGAGAGGAAAGCCTAAAAAGGGGAGGGACAGAACTTATTCATGAATGCAAGTCAAGAAGTTTAGGACTCTTCAATCTTTATCCTTCACCAAGAACAGCTGGTGATGACACCGTTTTGCTGGACACCATTCTGAGGGCCTTATCCATTTAACTCATTTAATTCTCCAACAAAGAGAGGGAGTTGGTCCTATTGTTATCGGCAATGTAGCTGAAAGACAGAGAAGTTAATAGTCTATGGTCTTACAGCAAGTAAGTGGCAGAGTGGAATGTGAACCCAGATAGATAGTCTAGCTACTTAAGATCTCTCTACAAATTCTACTTCCTAGAATATGTCAAATTACTTGATACCTTCAAGTCTGAAATGTTTTCCCTTTGTATGTAATATTCTTTTCTGTTCATCCAATATTAGCATTTCCTTTCCCAGTCTCTTCACTGCCTAAGACCCAACAGCTGCCATTTTTCATAATACTTACAGCAATGCTATAAGAACATGTTATGATACTAAATGACATGAAACTGCCAATATTCGAACAATTTGGACCTACAAAAGTGGCAGTCTCATATGTTTCAATGTAATATGTGCCTGTGTTTGTGAATGTTATAGATATATCTTTCCCCGTGAAGAGGAAACTCCCTCGGTGTCCCAACACTTTTTAAAAATTTGTTTCTCCAAAGTCTATCAGAGTATCTTCTCCATAGTCTATATTCAGCAAACAGAATATTGACATAAATGCTGATAAAGAAAAATTCTGAAGTAGAAAGGGAGATGCAGAAATAGAAAGGAGATGATAAAGCAAAAGACTCTGAGGGCATGAGAATTGAGGGTGCAGAAATCAGTGCATCATTTGGCCAAATTCTTAAGAAGAGGCATCAACATTGTTCATAAAATATATCTTTCTATTGTACCTTTAGGGTCAAAGACACTCTCAAGTTTATTGATTAATTGATGTATTTCCTGTTTCAATGTTGAAGGACACAAAGGCAAAAGAAGCAGAAATTCTAAATGAGTGGGAAATATAAAATCTAATTGAGTTAATTCTTTAAAAATGGGAAATGACGTGAATCAGTCTTATGAATGCTTGGAAAGTGCACTTAAGATCAAAGAGACAATAGTGAAAGGAAAGCTTTCAGTGGAAAATTTTCAGGATGAAGACAGTACTCAATGCAGTGTTCTCTCTTCCACTGAATACATGGATGGTAGAGTAATAGTCTTTACAAATATTGAATGTGGCTAAACTAAATAGAAGTTTTTAAGATAAAGGTAAATGTAAACCAGCACCAGTATCTATAATCCATTTCTTTTATGAGGGAAGAAATGAATATTTAAGACACACTAGTAAGGGCAAAACTGGAAAGGGTTAGAATGAGGATGACTGATATGGGCATAGGTGACATTTTAGTTCTCAGAACTAAATTTGTAGTTTCTCTAGTTCGTGAACAAATCCATACAGTATGTCACAGCCTTTGAGTGGATAACGGGGCTTCTTAGATACGTGAGATGAATACTACCTCCTATCTTCTGCTTTCTTCTTTAAATTCAAATATCATTACCACTTCTCTCTTTACTACCTCAAAGCTTCTATGAAGTTCACCCCTTCTTTCTTCTTAATTCAAAGCCACTGTTTCCTTCAGTGCTCTGGACTTACTATATTTCTGCCTTTATCTTTAAAAAGTCATAGCACTCTTTCTCCATTGATTTCTAAGCCTGATCCATGACCTCTGTCTCCCCTAATCTTAAAAATTTGCTGGGCCCTGGGTGGCGCAGTCAGTTAAAGGTGTTTGGCTCAGGTGATGATCTCGCCGTTGGTGAGTTCGGGCCCCATGTCGGGCTCTGTGCTGACAGCTTGGAGCCTGGAACCTGCTTCGGATTCTGTGTCCCCCTCTCTCTGCCCCTCCCCTGTTTATGTTCTCTCTCTCTTTCAAAAATAAATAAATGTATTTTTTAAAAAAACTCATAAAATTGTTATCTTTTTTAAACACTGTACTATTAGTGGTAAAAATTCTCAGAAGTCTTGTCTTATCTCACTGGCTTAATTTTCTCACCAGTAACTCCATCCTTACCTACTGTAATTGGCTTCCACTTTCCTCTCATTATTCAGTGCATCTGTTTTCTTCAAGATTTCAGAAAAAAAGAAAGAATAGTTATTGGGGTAAGGTCTCAGACATCATGAGAAGTTATGTGAGCACAGAAACAAGGTTACAAGAAAGTCTTGAAAAGGGGAAGCAATGTCAAAAATGGGAAAATGCCTAGAGAGCAGAATGCGGAGAAAGGCTTGGTAAAGCCATGTCCAGGAAAGAGTATTGCTAGTCAGCCTAAAATGACACTATAATGGGAAACAGTACTGTAGAAGGATCTGACTTTTGTGAGACGCAGCAAACGAAAACCTGGAGAGTCTGTCTTGACTGGGAATTCATGAACTACTTTCATGAATTATAAAGAGAAGTCATTATCACAATAACTAAAAGTGTCTGCATATAGGTCATGTGTTTACTGTATAATTTCAGATATTTTGGTTGTGGTGAGCGTAGATGAAAGTAGAAAAGAGAGAGAAGGATAAGAGCGACATGCAACCTGGAAGAGAGATAATAGTCTGAAGTTTCCATGTGTTTAAGAAGCCTCTGATATTTGTTATCCTGAGGCTAGGAATCCAAGACCAGAAAACTCTTTGCTAGCTTTCACCATGTACCTAAAAACTGGGATGACTTCTTCCTTTCTCAAAGACTCTCAAAGACTTATTAAGTTTCCTTAACTTCCTTACCACCTATATCAGACCAGTTTTCCTGGGAGGACTTTGTAGGCATTGGCCCACAGGTGGATCAGTATTTGTTACCTGAAATGGCTTATCACAACTGATTTAATAACTACCATTCTCAAGTAAGAAGCCCCAGGGTAAAATTTTGGTTGCATAAAGTAACCAATTATAACTTGGTAAGAAGGAGGACAGCTTCTTATGAGATAATCACCACAAGATAACCTCGCCATGAAAAATACAGAAATTTAGTAAGAGTTGTTCAATTCTGGGGGTGGGGTGGGGGTGTGGGGAAGGGCCACAGGAATCAGATATTATTTTTAAATGTTTCACTTTCATTTACAAAAGTGGGATATATAAAATCGTTGTTTAGATAGTGTAAGGAATAGCCTCCTTATAGATCCAGAAAAATAGAGTGTAAAAACAAAATAAAAAATATTCCCAACAGATAACCACAATAAATTCTCCTTCATCAGTTCATTCAGTTGTCAACCATTTCCTGCTGGAGCTTGGGTTAGTAGACACATTGGGCCACTTCTCAACTAAAACTGAGGAGTTTCCTCAGATATCCTGATGCAGTCCACTGATACAGTCTGAAAGTTGTCTAAATGATGTCTGTTCAGAAGCCTGTCCTCAGAACCTATTCTCTGAAATGTCAATATTAGTATTAGTCCAAGTTTTTCAGTTTCCTAAAGATCTTGGAAATTATCTTCAAGCTGACATACCACAAAACATGATTAGTCTTGAAACAAGGCTTACCACAGTCATGATTCAATTAAGATAATAAAATTTAGTTTTTGATAATGGCAAACATTATGTAAGAGTAAAGGTAGCCTATTTGATCAGTTAACCTATTTAAGTTTAGAAAAAAACAAACTCAAATAGAACAAAATAGAACCTTTTTTTTACATTTAACATTGATGAATCAGAAGATGCAAGCCTTTTTTTAAATTAAAATTATTAAACTGGTCCTGTTGGCTACAGAATTATCTTACTTATAGAAGCCTGGAATCTTAAAACATTTTTGAGTTAGTATTTGTAAGAAAGTAAATTTTAACATTTATTCCAACCTTGGGCTAGAAAAAGATGACCTTTGTGGGCTGAATTTATCCCTCACACAAACAGTTTATTATGTCTACCTAGTACAAATGGGCTACCATTAACTAAAGACCAGGGGTCTTGAAATTTTTTCTTTAGTTATTCCCAGAGAATTGAAGGTGACATCAAAAATTTTTTGTTATTAATTTCAAGATGTAATGTCTGTCATATTATTAACATTGCCTTTTAAAATTGTTATATCACATTTTTAATATATCTGATGGAATTAGAATGACATATCAAATCTGAAAGGGATAAATCAATTCTAACTATATGCAGTGAGTTCTCTAGAGTTCAGGGCACCATGCCCTAGATTGTCCTAGATTGCAATAGTGGGAATATTTTGCCTTGGACCTGCATTCAATAAGTTCTGCTATTAAGAGAGCAGTTTTTTTAAATCTAATTTGTGGAAATTGGCATCAAAAATAAAACAAGGTATTGGACCAAAAGTAAAATGGAAGTTACAACAGGTATATTAATTATTATATTGTCTTTTAAATGCACTATTTATACAGTAGACTCTATACAATAAACTAAAATTAGGTTCCTCTAAATCTAGTAAGTTCATGGTAGCAGTATATACCATCAGCGATAGTCAAGACAATCAAAGATAAAAAAAGAGAAACAGCTTATCAGTGACAACAAGCAGGAGTTTCACACCAATGAAATAATACATATGGCTGTGCATTATCCAGGAATCTGGTCACATGTAAAGGAAAACGTGTTTCTTATGCATCTAAGCGAATAGCACAAAAAATTAAACAATCTATTGGTCTATCAGAAATAAACATGGAACTTAACTTCCTCTACCTTGAAATCATACAAAGTATAATTTCATACAATAGACACAAATGAATGATAATCTTTACTTTCTTTTTTATGAGGAGGCTGAAAATGCCTTTCATCAATCTTAAATATTCCATTTCCAAAATCCATAGTTGAATAAGGCAGAGAGATATGTCAGGGCTTGTGAACTGGATGAAATAAAATGCTGCCATCTTCAGTTTTTCTTACAATTGTTCTTTGCTTTGCTCTCCCGAAACTTTAAGCAACAATGCTTTGACAATAGTTGAAAGATAGGAGGAAAGACCTTGTTAAACCAAAATGTCATCATTGCCACCATGCCAAACCACAATATATCTTGAATTCAGAACATACTCATATGGGTTAAAGTAACTTTCTAATTGGCTTTAACTTTACCAAAATTAGCAGCAAGGCAAGGAAAGATGTAATGATTTATTGCTGGTTCATGGTGACTGCATTAAAGAAGGCTTTGCCAGAATCGATATTTTGAAATGTTCCTTTGTTTGATATTCTGGAAGATTTCACAACTGGTGATGAATGATAACAGTAGGATAGATGAAAGGTATGACTTTCTTTGAAAAGTGGTAACAGGGGGAATTATGAAAGAAGATATTGGGGGAAAAATCACAGGGGTGTCCTCAGGCAGATCAATGTTAGGAACAAAAACATGGATTTAAGGATTTGGAAATAGGTTCACTTAAAATATTCTATGCTTACATGCCACTTGGAAAGTCTTCAAGCCCCACCCTCTGCGAAGTCCATCTACCTTAGTTTGAAGACTGTGAACATAACTTGCTAAAATTATTATGCTGAGATCTCTTTAGTTTAACTTCCTAAAGGACTTTAATAATGTAATATTTTTAAATGAAATATTAAAAGAGAATATAATCCAGATGTAATTGTATCAACAATTAAATTTTTGTGGAAATTGACCATCTATTTCTAAAATTTATATGGAAATCCAAAGGACCAAGAATAGCCAAGGCAATATTGAAAACAGAAAGTGAAGGAAAGGGAGGACTTAAACTACTAAATATTAGGACTTATGAAAAAGCAATGATAATTAAGGCAACAAAGCATGGGCATAAGGATAAACAAATAGACCAATGGGACAGAAACAAACCCATGCATGTATAGTCACCTGATATATGAAAAAGATAACACTCCAGTGCAGTGAGGGAAGGATGTTTTGAGGTTTAATTTTTTTCATGGTGCTATGCGACTGTGTCAAAAATTGTATCTTGACCCCCACCTTCACACCACATACAATAATCATTTCAAGATGAATTATAGATCTGTATGTGAAAGATAAAAATATGAAGCCTGCAAAAGAAAACATGGAGAATATCTTCAGTAGTCTTGGGTAGGGCAAAGATTTTTTAAACATAACACAAAATGTACTAACTAGAGAGGGAAAACCAATGATAAATAGGACTACATTTTGTTCATCAAAAGAAAGTCTTGATGGCGTGATATTGCAGTCCAAAGAATGAGAGAAGATATTTGAATACATCTACCCAATAAATGTGGTATACAAAATATTTAAAGTACCCATAAAAGTCAGCAATATAAAAGCAAACAATCTACAGGCAAAGAATGTGAACAAGCCCTTTCAGGTGACCAATAAACATATGAAGATGCTCAACCTCATTAGTCAGTCGGGAGGTACAAATTGAAACCAGGATGCAATACCACTTAAACAATAAACTCCAATGAGACTAAAATAAAAAATATGAACAAAACCAAACCTTGATGAAAACAGTGCACAACTTGAACTTTCATATTCTGATGTGAGAGTTTAAATTCGTATAATTACTATGGAGAGGGTTGAAAGATGTAGCAAATAAAAAGATAGAATACTGTTTATGGAAAAATATTTGTCAGTATATGTTAAAGGTGAACCTGTGTACAGCCAAATGACAAAGGAATTACCCCTGATTTATATAACCAATAAAAATAACTTCACGTGAATCCTTTTCTAGGGCCATCTCAAGATGAATGGAGCTTTGGCACTTCTGGTATGATGTCACACTTACGTTTTTATTGCAGCGCATGTGAACAAAATGCGATAGACCACCATGGAGCAGAAATCGTGAGCCTTTGTCTGCTGTCACCAGTGAAAGAATATTTTTTCTCAGTCCTGATCTAGACTTCTGTGGACTGCAGGGTGCTTCTTCTCCCCATGGTCCAATTATGGTTAGAGTTGATGAAATTGCCCAGTGAGGGAACACATGTTTGGGCATTTTTCAACAAAGTTTTGGACTTATCTGCTGTGCTTTTGTGGAGAATACTTAGAAAATTAAATTTATTAACCTCAGAATTATTGGAGAAGGTTCCCTTGCTCTGAAAACTGGCTTGCTAATGATACCGGCTATTATTTTTGAAACTAGTGATCTAGAGGCCTTTTATAATGTAATTATTTTATGTGGTACTAACGAAGTATGACTTAATGTAAGGCAGGCATTGCATAGTGGAAACGGAGATTACGCTTTGTGTGGTGTAAACGAGGCATTATTGAACAAAAGAGAACTGAGTTTACCTAACCCTCTAAAGCATTAAGCGCTGTATGTCTAAAAAAAACCCTATACAGAAACTCTACATCAGTAATTCTAAGGATTGACATATTCTAGTTGAAATATCTTTCTTGACGATAGGCTAACATATAATGTGAATATTTGCTTCTTTCTCCCTGAGTTGTAGCAAATGTTCTCTGAGTGCTTGATGCAGTTCATCAAATAAATCCCACTTTAGAAGGTATAATTAATGGTGTGCCTTAGACACCAGGTAATATTTTCATTTTACTTAGTGAATATTCTAATATCTGTACTTTTCATGTGGGAAAGGATTAATAATGTTCAAGGTCTTTTCAAGTTTCTCATTTAATCTAAACCTGGATAATTTCATAAATGCATCTCATGACAGTATTGCTAAAAAAAAGTACACACTTTAGAGATGTTTAATGTAAACTCAAAGTTCTCATTTTAGGAAACTTGAATAACATTCTTATGCAAAAAAAAAAAGTCCAATAATTTAGCAAGTGGAGAAACCTTTACTTTGCCTTTTTAAAATTTGAGGAACATTTGTGGTGCCTGGGTGGCTCAGTTGGTTGAATGGCCGACTTCGGCTCAGGTCACAATCTCACAGTTTGTGAGTTTGAGCCCCTCATCGGGCTCTGTACACAGCTCAAAGTCTGGAGCCTGTTTCGGATTCTGTGTCTCCCTCTCTCTCTGCTCATCCCTCACTAGTACTCTGTCTCTCTTTCTCTCAAAAATAAATAAAAACATTTAAAATTTGTTTTTAAATTAAAAAAAATAAATTTGAGGAACAGTTTTCAAGGTTATCTACTACAGTCCAAGCAAAATATCTTATCATCTACATCTTCTGAGCGATTTTGGGCAATGATAAATGTTGTCCTCAAAACAGACCTTATTCTTACCGAAGGCAACAGTTTTATGGAGCATTTATTTTAATACCGTATAAAGAAAACATTGAAATGTTTTAAAAGGTTTTCTCATTTCCTGATTTTTAAATGGATTACTGCTTTTGACTGATCTTGGAAGAGGAGAGAAAGAAAGAAAGAAAGAAAGAAAGAAAGAAAGAAAGAAAGAAAGAAAAAAGAAAGGAAGAAAGAAATCACAAATTTATAATGTGGGCATACTTACATACTATATATACTCTCACATCATAAATTTAAATTATTAGAATGTTTCACCTCAAAATTGTTTTACTAGGTTTTAGTTACAAAGTTAAGTTGCAGATTAATTACATAGTTGCTTTAAAATTTAAATTCCTCATCATCTGACAGTCATTTGAGTTCACAAAACTGTCACTTGGAAAAAAAATTCAAGAGGGAATTGATGTGATGATATATTATATATGTTAATTGTTTTAATTTCTAATTTTAGAGAGAGTGTGCACAAGCAGTGGGGAGGGAGGGGGGTGGAGAGAATCTCAAGCAGGCTTCCCGCTCAGCATGGATCCCGATGTGGGGCTCCATCCCACAATCCTGGGATCATGATCTAAGCCAAAATCAAGAGTCAGACGCTTGACTAACTGAGCCACTCAGGTGCCTCTGTGCATGTTAATTTTTTACCTTTAACTTTACTGGTGATCATCTAGGGGTGACTGATAAGAATTTTGGAAGCAGGAGGAAAAAAATCATCTTTTTTTGTTTTCTTAATGTCATGCCTCTTGTGAGGAGTACAAATTGATATGTCCTAAAGTAAGAATTTAATAAGGAGGGAGATCCCTTTTGTCTCCTAAAAGAATAGTGTAGTGTATTGTTTAGACTTAAAGGCAGGTTAACTTTTATTTCTTTAAGTATGAGGTATCATTATAACATGCAATTTATAAATGTCCTAAGGTAAAAGTTAAAAACTAAAATAAATAAATACATTCATGTGTTTACCAAAATACTGTATAATAATGTTCATAGCAGCGCTACTTTATAGCCTTGAACTAAAAACAAACCCAATGTTTGTCAATAATTTAAAGATATAAATATCCTGTGGTATATCCATGATTTGTAATACTGTCCAGCAGAGAAATTGAATGAATGTCAAGTACAGTTAACAATATGGAAAATTCCATAAGCACAATGTTCAGGA
Organism: Panthera uncia; assembly: GCF_023721935.1. NCBI lineage: Eukaryota > Metazoa > Chordata > Mammalia > Carnivora > Felidae > Panthera > Panthera uncia. The sequence continues at coordinate 137,306,628 of NC_064811.1, forward strand.
AATGAAACCAGATATAAAATAGTACACACTGTAATATAACATTTACATAAAGTTCAAAAACAGGTAAAAGTAATCTGTGGAGCTAGAAGTTAAAATAGTGGTTCCTCTGAAGAGAAAGAAGAAACAACACATGGGCGGGGGCAAGAACGTGGCTTCTGTAATGCTGCTATAATTCTTCACTCAGTGTGAGCTAGAAGAATGTTTCCACTTTGTGGAAATTCACTGAACTGTGCACCTATGATTTGTGCACTTTTTTGATTGGATACTATACATCAAAACAGTTTGTTAATTTTTTAAATAAAAATGTACATGGAAGGATTTAAAGTACCTTAAAACCTTGGGTTGCAAATAACTTGTTCTATGAGTATACCTCAAGATGAGCAAACATTTTTAATAAATTTGAATTTGATAAATGAGCAATGTTTTGCAATACAAGTAGTACATGTTGCTGAACGTCCCATGATTACAACTGAGCCAATGGTTGTTCTCTTTCCCTCTCACCCTGCAGGATTGTGGGTGATCATCAATGCAATGCTACATTTCCGTGAAATTCTCAAAAGGAGGCAAAAGCAAGTGTCATTGGAAAGGTTCCTTGTTAGAGTTCCATGAAAAGACAAAGATTCCATTGAGCTGGTAGATAGCAGTGATTAGTGATAGCAAAAGTCCTCCTACACAATAACCCTCCTCCTCCTCTTGGCTGCCTCACACCAGCCACAAAGGTTTTCAAAGGTAAGTGCAGGTTAATTTGTTTATTTTTCTTTATATTTTATATTTTCTGTATTATTTTGTATTAAATTACAGTATTGTAATCATTTTTACATGAATCTTTTTGGGTTGTGGAATGAATCATCTGAGTTTCCATTATTTCTTATGGGGAAATTCACTTTGACACACAAGTGCTTTGGATTACAAGCATGTTTCTGGAATGAATTATGCACCTAATCCGAGGTTTTACTGTATATGAAAACAATACCATTTATGTGTGAGTGGGTTGGTGTAAACAGAAGCTAAAGTGTTCTAACATCCTTGCATTGTCTAGAGAGAGTGAAACTACCAATTAACCAAATGCCCCTATTTTCAAATGACTTGTACAGCTGGTTGAGTTAGGTGGCTCTTAATGTAATTAATGTCTATTATTTATTTGGTCTCAATCTCTTACCTAAAGAGTAGATGCTATCAGAATAGTTCAGGGAGTGATATTTAGTGCAGGTGAAAATTTGAAATGAAAGTATACTTTTTAGGGTTTTGGGAATAGATTACTATATACTCAGTAGTTTTCAGAGGATGACTAACTTGGGCCAAGGGTAACTTTTCTTTTCTGCTGTCAAACCTTTTGTATATAAATGGAGCTCTAACACTTCAATGCTACCATAAGAATAGAGCAGTAGATACAGTCCTAAAGAGTCAGATATCTGTAAGGCCAAGAGACAAAAAGACAAGACATCAGCTTAGCAGCATCTGGGTACCGAGGGAGGTTCCCATAAGTGTTTCTTCGATGTACAGATGACCCTGTCTCCTGAACTGACGAGAAAGCTCAGGTACCACACTATAGCTATTTGTTGTGTTTTATTTTTACAAAATCTCTGTTTATACTGAATAAAAAATCTATTTAAATCAGAAACATAATTCAGGAGGGGAAATAAAAAAGAAATGAGACAGGTATAATGGAACTTAGGAAACAGTTTTAGAAACAAAACAAGTGACATTCTCTTTCTGGAGAGTAAGTTTCCTCATCTGAGAAAATGGGGATAATAATAAAATACATATTTCAAGATTACTGCGAGAATCATATGAAACACATAACTTTAAAATCAGGCTTGGGGCGCCTGGGTGGCTCAGTTGGTTAAGCATCCGACTTCAGCTCAGGTCATGATCTCATGGTTCGTGATTTCAAGCCTCAAGTCGGGCTCTGTGCTGATAGGTCAGAGCCTGGAGCCTGCTTCGGATTCTGTCTCCCTCTCTCTCTGCCCCTCCCCCATGCATGCTCTTTCTCTCTCTCTCTCTCAAAAATAAATAAACACTAAAAAAAAATTTTAAAAAATAAAATCAGCCTCCACGACATACTAGCTATGTTACGTTGAGCAAGTTATGCACACATAAGCTCTCTCCACTTTAGCTTTCTCATCTGTGAGATAAGAATATAGTAGAATTTATCATTCATGGAGTAATTTTCTTTTGAACACGTTAGTATAAATAGTGTGATGTACACACACATGTGAGTGTATATGTCCATATGTGTGTGTGTCCACTTATTTTCACCTACATGTATGGGATGCTTAGTTTGCTTTTGAAGTACACTAATGCATAATCCATACCACAATCCATTTGTTAATAACATATGGTTATTCAAATAACTTTTCATTGGTGAAATACATTGTATTTAAGATAATGGGCTTGACCATAAATTTTATGCATATTGCTCTCCCTTTGAAGGTATGAGATATAAGGATCTGGAAAAGTCAGCCATCTATCTTTCGGAGGAACAACACTCCACATCTAGAGCTCTGTGTCTTTCACTTCGCAGGGTACTCCTGATCCAACTAAATGATTGCTATTTCTCCTTTTGGAATATAATTGGTTCCAGAGCTGATCATCAGTACACTTTACAGTATAGTCCTTCTGGCAGGGTATCTTCTGATTAGTTCAACATTCATTCTTAGCAGTAGGTGCCCAGACTATGCTGGCTGTTAAATATTTAGAACTTCACTCTTACTCATGCCCAACTTGGAGCAAACATTTATCCAGTGAGCTTGTAACACTGCCTTACAATAGAGGGCTCACAACAACACACTGTGTGACTGTTTTTTTTTTTTTTGACTTCTTGTAAATAAATGTGTATTTGTTGGATTTTGGTTTAACGGCTTGCATTTATTCCAACTTATGACATAGAGATAAGGTTGTCTAAATTTCAGAATACTTGCACACGTGAAATAAAGGTACATGTACAAAGCTGCATCGTCAGCCTTAACCACTTTCCAAACTCTGCAAACACAACCTTCCAGCCAAGTAAGAGCCACTTCTCCTCTTACCTCTTTTCTGGCCTAAAACTCTAGCTAGCAGTTGACGAGGCTGGGAGAAGGAACAGGGGAAAGGAAACCAAGCAAAGACAATAACCCGCCTTTCACTGAGAGTGAGCAGCTGCTAACTATGGCCCTTTGTTTGGGTGAAACGAAGCAAAAGAAAATGGAAGCATTGCTTAATAAGTATACACACACACACACACACACACACACACACACACACATGATATATTTTAATCACCGAATCCTGATTGGATTTTTATGATTTAAAATGATGATACCTAAATGTGGACAGGGATGTCATGGGATCTGTCCAACTTTCCATTCAGTGAGTCACAGTGAATTTACCCACACTGAACACTTTTAAAAGGGGCAGAGGGAAACAAAAATAAATTTTTTTTGAATTTAATCATAAATCCTTTTCATTCAATGTGTGTGATATAAACATATTTAAATATTATATTAAATTTATGTTATATAAAAATGTTAAGAATTATGTTTCTTTTTATAACTGGTTTGATTAAGGTGACTCAACTCTTGTGTATATAATCATAAAATGGTTTTATTTTTTCATTAACTGTTGTCTATATTCTTTTTATTTATTTACTTATTTTGAGAGAGAGAGTGGGTGTGTGCCCGAAGATGGAAAGGGCAGAGAGTGAGGGAGAGAGAGGATCCCAAGCAGGCTGCACACTGTCAGTGTGGACCCTGACGTGGGGCTCAAACCCACAATTTTGAGGTCACGACCTGAGTCGAAATAAAGAGTCTGATGCTTCACTGACTGAGCCACCCATGTGCCTCTCATCTGTATTTTTTGAAACACCCCTTGTCTCTTTCCATTATAAGTAAGCACTTTTCATGCTATCTCTAACTAATTTCATAACACTTTCAGTCATTTTCACTTATTTAAACATCTTCCCCCATCATAGTAATATTTCAGGACCTCCTTTATGTATCACAATAGTAATAGCCACCAATACTTCTCAACCCCCCAAAACCAGACCCTCTCTGATTGCACCCTGTAGAATGTAGTAATTCCTGTACAGTTCAGTAAACATGGATAACTAAATATCTGCCAGTACCCCATATTATTATGACTTAAAAATCAGAAACATCGATCCTTTTACTTTTTCTTTAGAAAACTATTCTTTCCCCAAAAGGAACCCTCAAACTCCTAGGTGCTTAAGAGCCATTGCTGTATTTAAAAATTTAACCTTCTGATTTCTTCTTTTACTATCTGTAAGAAGGACTGCCGGCAGGCCTTCTCTAGTACAACCATAAGCAAGGCAGCTGTTGGCAGTCCTAGCTGTCCCTGGAATGGCAGTTGGCTCTCTTGAAAATCTAAAAGACCTTTTTCTAAGTGAATCAACAAATAGCAGACCAGAGGTAAGCCAATGATCATGGTGTTGATCAAAATCAAAACTGCATCTTCACAAGCGTTAGCAGTCGTCAAGGGTTAGCATCAGTTAGGACTATTCTCTACTAAGATTTCCATGGAGACTTAAAAGACCTCAGGATAGGGCCACCTGGCTGGCTGAGTTGGAAGAGCATGTGACTCTTGATCTTGGGGTTGTGAGTTCAAGCCTCACATTGGGTATCGAGATTACTTAAAAAATAAAATCTTAAGAAAAAGAAGATCTCGGGACAGATTCAAGGCTGGAACACATTCAAGGTAACAAAACTGGATTTGATTTCATTTTACCTGAAAAATTGTAGACATGAAATAAGAAGTTTCATCTCCTATATATTCTCTCTAGAGCTGATGGCCACTAATTGATGCCTTGTGGGACAGAACATTTGCAGGAACGATTCATAAAGGTTTCCCTGCCTTCCTATAAAAAAATATTTCTGGTAGTCTCAAAGATCCCATTAGTCATTATAAAACAAAACAAAACAAAACAAAACAAAAAAAAGCAAAAACCCACAAAAACCCCTGATCTATTGTCATTTTAAAAGGTGTGTTTATGCATGTAGGGTTGGAAACAGATCATTTTTCATCCCGCAGTTATGTTTAAGCCCTAAAAGCTGAAGCTCCTTCCCAGTATGTGCAAATTATAACAAGTAATTTTGCATTAGCAATTTATTTTGTTCTGTGTCTGCATCAGTGTTATCCCTAAACTTTGGAAAAATTAGGGATGGAGACTATTATTCAGTACCCCACTCATAGATATATGTAATATTTGATTCATCGATGTTACTATATGGGAATGACTATATGGAAGATTCAGTTATAGATCCCAGGTGAGAAGCGCAATGAAATGGATTTGGGTTTTGGTGATAAGTGAGGGAATTTTTTTTTTTTCCTTATTTGTAGTTTCTAAATTTCCACAGTGGTCCTATAGCAACTCTTTATTTTTACAAAGTAATTTTTAAATCTTATGAAATAAAAGAGTAATTATCACGATCAATTTTCAAAAGAAGAAACTAGAACACGATCCAAGAAAAAAGGCACTAGTAAAATGAGCAGCCCCAGATCTCTCTGCTTCCTAGGTTAGTATTTTTTTTTATCTCTACCATACCTTCTAGAACAATTCCTGACACAAATTGGTGATGCCTCCAAGGAACTTAATAGGGGCACTTAATGAAAGCAATAAAAATACAGAATTAATCTGATATACCAGAGTAATTTTACATTTAGTTTTGGACCTCAGGTTTCCCTTCAGTTTATCTGATTGGCACTTTTTCCTTATATTCCAGCCAAATAATTTATGTTTTCAGAGCTAAAAGTAAGGAGCCTGCTTCAGAGATGTTTTTCTGCCCACACATTATTCTCTAGTGATTTACCTAGAGCTTGGACCTTTTTCCAGGATTTCCGTGGGGGGACACGCCTCTTTCTGCTTCTGATTTAAACAAAATATCAAGGAGAAGCCAAATCATACATGCATGGCACAAACTAAATAAAGCTGATGGTTTTTCAATGCTTTATTACATTGATGTCAATATCCTTACATGAGTATAATCAAGTTAGCAATCTGGTTTGGTCACTGACAAAAGGAAACATTTCTAAAACCTCACAGAACAGTGTAGGACACAAACGAAAACTAGTTATGCTTTCATCTCTTTATGGAACAGTCACCACATGCCATCCAGTACATCATATACACGTTTAGTGCTGCTCAACAGCTTCTAAATGGTAGAGGAGAGATGAGGCAGACATCAGAGGAAATTTTAAGGCAATTGCAGTCAAACATTATCCAGGAAGCTGCAGGTACAATAGCATTCCATGAAAGCTGGAACTTGCCTCAGAACCTGGACTATTGAAGTGTACAATTAAATTCTTTTTTTTTTTCTTTACTTACAAGGAAATTACATACATTTGCGAAACTGTTACCTCTATGTTGATTCTCAGTGCAGTTATTTGTAGTCTTCCAGAAAACTTTGTTTGAGGTGGTTGTTTTGTTTGCTATTCCTGTTACCCAAAATGTTATAAGCTACTTTAATGATTAAAAAATGAGAGCGACATCTGTATACACAGTGACAGTTTAATGTCTCTCTCTTAAAAAAACCACAATGGCATCGATATGACGGTTTAGTAACAACAATCATGAATGTAATATAAAGATGCCAGTGTTTTAAGATCAAAGCAAAGCCAGCCAACAGACTAACTCTAAGAAATGAGCTATTTTAGTTCATTAAAGTATTTTTCACAGCCGCTATGATGTGTCTGGCACTGATACCAAACTTATCCAGCAATTCACCAGGTTTTCCACTTTGAGGCACTTCTGACACTGCCAGCTGATGAACAAGGATGTCAGGCTCTCTAGAGACAGCTGCACATACAGCTTCTCCAATGCCACCTTCCCGGTAGTGATCCTCCACTGTGATAACCCGGCCACCTGTAGCTCTTGCATTGGAGATGATGTTGGCAGCATCCAGGGGTTTAATGGTAAATGGGTCAATGACACGGATAGAAATACCTTGTTGAGAAAGACTGTCAGCAGCTGCTAAGGCTTCATGCAGAGTAACTCCAGCTCCAATAACTGTGACTTTGTCATTGACACTCTGGCGGATGACCTTGGCCTGCCCAATCTCAAAATTTTCTTGTGGGGTATAAATAACTGCAGTTTCTGGTTGGCTGGTCCGAATGAAGCACATTCCTTTGGTATTGGCAGCCAGATAAACAGCATACTCTGTTGAGACGGCATCACTTGGATAGAAAACGGTACAGTTGGGAATACTTCGGAACATGGCTAGATCCTCCAGGGCCACCTGGGAGGGTCCATCGTCACCAATGGATACCCCACAGTGGGAACCAATAAGATTGATATTGGTTTGAGATATGGCTCCCATCCTTATCTGATCGAATGCTCTGGCCAAAAAGGCAGCAAAGGTACTAACAAAAGCAATGGTTCGACCACGTGTGGCACAGCCTAGTGCCACACTCACCATGTTTTGCTCAGCAATAAAACACTCAATAAAATGCTCAGGGTGCTCTTTATTGAATATCTCAGAAAAGGTGGCGTTTTTTGTGTCACCATCCAGGACAATAACTCTTTCATTTGCGTGGCCCAGTTTTGCCAAAGCCAAACCACATGCTTTCCTAGTAGCTATCGTGTCACCAACTATATATTCAGGCAGACAGGTCATTTTTATATTGCTGATGCTGATTTGAGGTGAGTCTTCAATGGGAGGTTTTGGTATGAGATTCCTGTTGGTCTGTATCTGACTCTCAATTAATTTGATGATTGTATCTACTCTTTCTTTTGGCATCGGCTTTCCATGCCAATTTTCTGCATCCTCAATATCTGGAATACCCCGGCCCTTGAAGGTCTTTGCAACTATGGCAGTGGGCTTGTTCTTCACTTCAGCCGCTTGCCAAAATGCTTGGCATAATGCCTCCACATCATGGCCATCCACTAGGTAAGTATTCCACCCAAAGACTTCACAGCGATTCTGATAGATGTCTGTGCAGTGCTCAAGAGGCGTGGCTCCACTTTGTCCTAAGCGGTTCACGTCGAAGACTGCCACGAGATTGTCTAAATTGTAGTGAGAAGCAAAGGCCAAAGCCTCCCAGACAGAGCCTTCTGAGGATTCGCCATCCCCTATGAGGCAGAACACCCGGTAGCTGGCTTTGTCGAAGTACTTGCCAGTATAAGCCATTCCACACGCGGCACCTAATCCTTGCCCAAGTGATCCTGTTGCCACATCAACAAACAGCACTCTTGGGGTGGGATGTCCCTCCAAGTCACTGTGAATTTTCCTCAAGCTCAGCAAGTCAGATTCGCTGATGTTGCCCACCTCTGCCCAAGCGGCATAGAGGATTGGGGCAGCATGGCCCTTCGAGAGGATGAATCGGTCGTTGTCGGGATGTCCTGGGTCTGTCTGTTTATACCTCATGGTGTGGAAGAAGAGCACGGACATGATCTCGGCTGCACTGCAACATGAAGTGGGGTGGCCGGAGCCAGAGGCACATGTGGCCCTGATGGAATGGATTCGCAGGCGGTTGGCCACGTCCCGCAGCACCTGCACGGTGTTCCCATCAGGCTTGCAGTCGTTGGCCATGACGGTAAGCTCACCAGTCGGCTCAGGGCAAACGCTGCCTGCGCACCCCCGCACCGTTATGTCACGTGACCGCCGCCCCTGGCCCCGCCTATTCCAGGAAGTGAGCTCCGCCAACGGTAAGAGCCGCGGGAGGAGAGGCTTTGTCGCGAGACTCAGGGTCGCTGTGCACCTTTCTTCTTCCGCGCACGGCCGTGTCGTTCTGCACTCAATGGAATGTATTTTTATATTAATTGTGTCACTTAATGTTCAACATTATTAAAAATAATAAAATTTATTTATACCTTTCCTCCAAGATTTGTCCACTGCTTCACAGCTGGGTATTAATAGAAATGACCCAAAGTCGCTTTCAATATAGCCAATATGGTAACACTATGCCAACAAAGACTTTCTCAGAACAACTGAAAATTCTGTCTCCGACTCAGAGAAGTACAATGACTTATTTGGACAAAAGGTGCAGGAAGAACAAATTTAAAACCACTCAGTGGCAGAGTATCTAGTACCGCAATTTTCCCAGTATACCCTAAAATGCTATAACCGTTACCATGAGTAATTGTTTTTTAAGTTTATTTATTTATTTTGAAAGATAGCACAAACAGTGGAAGAACAGAAAGGGAGAGAGAGAATCCTCCCCACTGTTAGCGTGGAGCGCGATGGGGTCCTTGAACTCACACATGGTGAAATCACGACCTGAGAGGAAGTCAGTCCCTGGCTTAACTGACTGAGCTACCCAGGCGCCCCACTTTGAGTAATTTTTAATATAAAACTAATTTACTTACATTGGTTATAAAACTAAATTTGTGACACAGAGCTCTTCTAGCAGGTGAGGGTCATTGTGTGTCATCAGAAAAACAAAAATACGACATAATATCCCTTTTCATGCTGCCATGGTAACTATCTTGATTCTTGAGCAATAGTATTTAGCATTGACTCCATATCAAAATCATGACATAGGGAACAACAACAACAAAACAATGCCCTGGTTCCATCCCAAATTGAGTAATTTGAATGTGTGGGAATAGAGTCTGGGAAGCTGTATATTTTTAAATGCACCTGTTGATGCTAATGTTTAGTCTTAGTTAAGAACAGATAAACTGCAAATAGACTTTAACACTAGTGGTTCTTAATATTGGTTTTAGTTTAGAATCATCTGGAGAGTTTTTTAAAAATCTCCTGTCCAGGCTGCATTTCAAACAAATTAAGTCAGAATTTCTGGGTGATAGGTAGAGATATCAGTAATCTTAAAAGCTCCCCAGATCATTTCAATACTCAACTAGGTTGTAAACACCTAATTCAGGGCAGTCTTGCTACTCTTCATATATCTCTTACATTATATCTCAGCTAAACATTTTATCTATTTATTTATTTATTTATTTATTTATTTATTTTTGTTTTTAAATGTTTATTTTGAGAGAGACAGAGAGCACGAGCAGGGGAAGGGCAGAGAGAGGGAGATACAGACTCCAAAGCAGCCTCCAGGCTCTGAGATGTCAGCACAGTGCCCTACAAGAAACTTGAACTCACAAACCGTGAGACCATCATCTGAATTGAAGTCGGATGCTAACGGACTGAGCCACCCAGGCGCCCTTCTCAGATAAACACTTTAAATATTATTTGCCATTTGAACTAATTCTATCATTTAAAATTTTAAGGATACATATTAGAGTAAACCATATAGTATGACATTAACTAGATCTTAAGATCTGCTGAAGGAATGCTGGAGTTGGAAAAGTCCTTAAGGTCATCTTGGATTCATCACTCCCCATGCTCTTTGCAAATTAGTGTTTGTTTATCTTTTTTAGACAAATAAAGGAAGAGAAAATAAAAACAGCTTTGATTAGGGCTGAGAGCAATATGGGAATTAGAGACAAAAAGTTTTCACAGCATCATAACAGCACACTGCTAAGGTCAGACAGGAAAGCAATTAATACAAACAACGGTAGCTCACCATTATTTTGGTTGAGGAGAGCTCTAATAAATCCAAAGAATTGGTAAACAACATAGCATAAAAATGGTCTATGAGGCAGCGCTCACACAAAGAAAACATGAGAGATTTAGGAACTACTCAACATTTTTTTCAAGTTCCTCAATGTTTCCATTCATTTAACAATATTGCACAACTATTTCTCAAAATATTAAATAGAAAGTTATTAACATTAGTATAGGTCAGTTTTGTTAAGAAAAGAATGTGGTTTTGGAGATTTAATACCGTAGATGGTGAATTTCCCCTTGTTATTCAGTGAGGTTGTGTGGATTTTTATACAACATAGAAAATAATATTTTATAAATTATCTGTAAAATGTTTTAAAGGATTGTGAGATTTTTTAAAAGGAAGTCTGAAAAGTTATATATAAATTAATATTTTCTTTAAGCATTATAATCTTTCAAAATATATTTTAAAACATACAACTGAAAATAGCAATATAAGTAGAAAGTATGAACAATTTGATTATGCAAAATCACCCAATGTGGCTGTGAACACAATTTAGTCAAATAAATCAAAGCAATGATACCACATTCTCTTTTCTCCATTTAGAAGCGGCTATTACTGACAAAAGTTCTGCCAAAAAATTTTAAGCCAACATGTTAAAAATTCAGTTGTCTTGGAAAAATTCCATCACTCATTTTAGAGGTCATTTTGGAAGATAGTCAAAAGTCTTCTGAAATAGGAAGAAATTATTTATTAATTTTGGCTTATTCACACAAAGTAGAGCTTGGCAAACCCAAGTGCCTCATGGGCCAGGAGGTACCGTGAATAGTACATGAATGTTGGATATAAAGTAAGAAGATTGGAGTGGTTTATGACAAACTGGGGAATATAAGCCCACCTGAAGGCACTGAAATTTGAAAAAAAAATTGTGAACGTTTTGTTGGACAAAAAAACCACGGAAACCGAAAAAATGTATCTTCAGGCTGCAGGTTTTGACCCCTGATTCCAAGTATGTTAAACGTAAATAAAATGTATCATTTTAAATTTGTTTAAATTTTCTGCTATGACTCTTTTCTCATGGTATGGAAAAGTATTTGTTGTAGTGTGCACTTCAAATGAAGAGAAAGCCTAGGAGGATCACTCATACAAATAGCTATGGAGGGAAAGTTAAAATAGCAGGAACTGGTAAGTAGAATTTCTACCAGCCTGCAGTAGAGAAAATAAAACAAATATAGTGATTACTTCGGAGCTCCACAGTGATTTGTGAAAATACACATTCTTGTTGCGTTGAGAGTGAGTTATTTATTATTTAGAGGTTAGAAACATTGATGTTTCACTGATATCTGAACTGTTGAATTCTGTCAAAATGGAATTATATAAAAGAAAGGCACACATGCTGACTTCATCTTTTTTCTTCCATTGTTTGAATCTGGTTAGTTTAGAGGCTGACTACCAGAGCAAGTGAGGAAAAGTTACTTGTGTTAAGGCAATAAGATTCTTGGTGCTCTCCCTGCTTGAATTATTGTTTTGAAAATAATGGTTGGTGGTATTTTTGCCTATGATGCTTTTCCCATAGTGTATAGAGTTCTTATTTGGGGGAGGAGGGAGCAGGCAATAACATAGTTAGGAAAGTAAATCCTAACCTTACTGTGGTAATCATTTCACATTATATACCGCGTATTAAATTATTACATTGTATACCTTAAACTTATACAATTTTGTCAATTATATCTCAGTAAAGTTAAGGGGAAAAATAAAGAGTTTCTCTGCTAAGTCTATTATCGCTGTCTTTTTAATCTGTTTTTTGTGACTGATTTTTTTTTTTCTGTTCTGCTTTTTGAAATAGCTAACAATTCATTATTTTTAAATGGTGGACATTATTTTGCAGGGCTAGATTTTACTTTGTTAACGTCTTTCAAAGAGTGTTGGAGTTTATTCTATCAGGAAGCCTGGTAATCTTAAGAATTTTAAGTTTGTTAAGGCAGATCGATACAGAATATGCTTCACTCTGGTGTTAGTTTATTTCCCACAAAAGCCTAGCCTCTCTGGGGGTTCTCCACTGAATGCCCTGAGTGCCAACATGGACTCCCCACCTCAGTTGGTCAAGACTCAGATGTATCTCAGCCTTATGTGAGCTCTGGGAACTATTTGATTTATTGCTCTCAAGTTGTCACTTTCCTGGCATTTTGGAAATCTACCTTATGCAAAGATATACCTTTGAAGATGGCTGGAGGTCTTTCTCCAGGCATTTCCCTTCTTGTTAGCATACTCCCTCCAAAATTCTAGCCAATTCAGCCCTCTGGAGCTCCAGTCTCTCTTCCCTTACCTCCACAAATTGCCTTGCTCTGTGTAAGATAGCCTTCCCTGCAACACTGTCTGGAAAGGGCCTTCAAGAAGATGATATGGTTCACTCGTTTCTCTTCTTTAGGGATGACAGTTCTGGACTGTCTGTTTTCCAGTCTACGCAAGTTTGTATAGTTGTCTAGTTTGCTAGTTGTTTATGGTTGGAGGGTAAGTCTCACTCCACTTACCTGTTCGTAGCCTCTGGCCGGTATTTTATATGCCCCTTGTATGGGGCAGATAATCTCCAGATAACTATAGCCCAGACTGCACCACTCTCTATTACAGCGACATTACCACTCTGACCCCAGAAGACTTTGGAGTTTAAGATTCCTACCCAGAGGTGGGGACAGGAGGCTTAGAGGAAGGATTTGGAAAAGGAGTGTCTGGGAGTGTCTAGTGTCAATCACCAGCATGTGGGAAGACTCTAAGTTCAAGAACTCTGAAGGACAGGGTACCTTGGGGTCTTTACAGCTCCAGGATTTATCTTACCTGTGGCTAACAGATGTTGGGTGATGCTTGGGTATGCAAAGCAAGGAGGCTCTAAATGGCTAAAAATCTCTTTTTGGGGAACCATGTGTCATACAATTGGATGCATTAAAATTTGAGTTTGGCACCATCAGGCTTTTGAGTTACCAGGTCCCAGCCTACTGTAAAGGTAAAAACAAAAAGGCCCTTTATACAGGGGCCATCTTTAAACCATTTACATAACAACTAACTCCCTTTTGAAAGACATTTTATAATTTCTCTCCAGCAAACATTGTCACAAACAGGTCAAGAGAAAAATTACATCATATGTAACAAAAGGCTAATTTTGCTAATATAATCAGTACTTCTAAAAATAAGTAGGATTAAATCATAAAATAGCATAGGCCTACTCCTAAATCAACCCTGAAAAACAGCAGAAACAGGAAGGAATTGGCAGTTGGAAGTAAAATCACAACTGTGAAAACCCTCACGGAGGATGGGAACCAGCAAGTGATGAGGTGGGAGGCGGGCAGAGAACACAGCAGTCGCCCGTGAAGAGGACATCTGTGGCAGCTGGGGGAGGATCTGGAGAGCTTGTAATTTTAGCTCCTGTCTCTCTTACTTCACCTTCTAATGTGGAACATCACTGGCCTCCCGACAGTGTGAGGCACTGGCAGAGAAGACAGAGCCCAGCTAATGTAAGGAGCTGATGAAAGCGGGTGCAGGAACGCCAATGCCTCCGCACCTTCACACCTCCTGTGCTCCTGTCAGCAAAGGTTCTGCTGTCCCTGGAACTCTCTCTTCTGAGATTTGACCGTCCTTGTTCTCAAATTTTCCAAGAAGGACACATTTAAGAATATGCCTTTCAGCACTTCCCCAATACACATTACAGGATAGGAGAGCTGATTCCATCAGTGAAATGTGATGCCACAGGTTCAAGAAAAAGACATACCTGAGGAGTACAGGTGCTAGAAAAGAATTTTAAAAATAACTAAATATGGGGCGCTTGGGTGGCTCAGTAGGTTAAGCGTCCAACTTTGGCTTAGGCCATGATCTCACGGCTCCTGAGTTCGAGCCGCGTGTCGGGCTCTGTGCTGACAGCTGAGAGCCTGGAGCCTGCTTCAGATTCTGTGTCTCCTTCTCTCTCTGCCCCTCACCCACTCATTCTCTCTCTCTCTAAAGAATAAACATCAAAAAAATTAAAAACAATTAAATTGAATAACACATGCCACATTAAGCACAGTAATTGGATCGGATGAACCAATACTTTTAAATGACCACAATATATACTCAAAAGAGTTGAGGAAGAATATGGTGACAAATCAAAAGGATAAGAAATTACTTTAAAAATTATATATATATATATATATATATATATATATATATATATATATATACATATATACACACACACACACACACACGTTAGATACATTATATATGATATATTTTAAAAATAAGAGTTGAAATGAAGAGGTCAGTAGATGGACTAAATAGCAGGATGATTATAGCAAAGAACAAAATAGTAAACTGAAAGACCAAATTAGGAACTCACCCAGGGGCAACAGAAATTAATAAAGAAATAGAAGATAGAAAAGAAGGCTAAAGGATCTGGAGAATATCAATATTCAGATAACACATCCCAAAAGGAAATTGAAAGGGCCATAGAGTACCAAAATATACAAAGAAATACCAATACCTTGATACACTATAGTGAAATTGCAGAGCAAAGTCAACAAAAATTATTAAAAGATCCCATACAGAAAAGAAAGCCACTCACAAAGGAACAAAAATTAGACCAACATGAGACTTCTTAACAGTAATAATGGATTCAAGAGATGATGGAGTAATATATTTATGCTTAAAATGTCTTTTAACACCTCTTGCAGTGAAAGTATAGCTTACAAACATACATGTGGATGAAACATAAATGTGACACGTAAAGAAAAATTATAAAGCAAACATCAAGATAACCACCACTGAGGGTACGAAACATCACTGGCCACTTATGAGAGTATCTATGAAAACTGGAATGTAGCTCATTTTGTCTGTTTTTTGATTTTATAAATGGAATTTTACTGTATGCATCATTTTATCTTTATTTTTTACACTACGATTAAACACTTATCCGTGTTTAAGCATAGTTGTAATTTGTTCATTTCATTTGCTATATGGAATTTACTACTGTCTACTTTTCTGTCCTTTTGTTAATGAACAATTAAGTTGTTTTTTTTTTTTCCAGTTTGGGCTATTATGAGCAATACTGCTATGAAAAGTTTGTATATATATCCTGAGATATGTATGCCAGAGTTCCTAGTACATGCATTTGGGAATGACAATGCTGGATTAGAGGAGGTACACATTTCAACTTTTTAGCTACTGCCAAAGGGGTTTTCCAAAATGGTTAAACAAAGCTTTCTCTTGAGATCAGGAATAAGACAATGATGCCCACTATCGCTAGTACTAATCCACATTTTTATCAGGTTAAGGAAGTGCTGTTCTATCCCTATTTGTATACAGTTATAAAATCTGTATACAAATACAGATATTTGTATCTGTATAAAACATCTGAGCCTTTAGTTTTAATGTGGGAAGTTATGTGAGTAAGCATTTTTAAAAATGATAATGGGACTATTCACGTTTTTTATTCCTCTGCATCCATTTTGATAGGTTATATCTTTTTTCTAAGAATATGTCCATTTTATTTAAGATTTTTGGTCATAATATCCTCTTATGCTCGCATGATCTGAAGTAATGTTACCTTGTTTTAATTCTGATATTGGTTAATTATATCGTTTCTAATTATTTTGAGTAATCCTGCAGGAATGTATCAAATTTATTACTCTTTTTTAACTTTTTAAAAATGTTTTATTTATTTTTGAGAGAGAGAGAGATACAGAGCACGAACAGGCAAGGAACAGAGAGGGAGGGAGACACAGATGCCAAAGCAGGCTTTAGGCTCTGAGCTGTCAGCACAGATCCCGATGCAGGGCTCGAACCCACGAACCATGAGATCATGACCCGAGCCAAATTCGGACGCTTAGCCAACTGAGCCACCCAGGTGCCCTCAATTTTATTATTCTTTAAAAGGAAACAAATTTTGATCTTTCTGATCTCAACTATGTATATACATATTAATAATTTCTGCTCATTATTCTATTTTAGCTTCTGACTTGATTTTCTTTTGTTGTTCCTTTTCTGGCCTCTTGATATGGATTAGTTAATTAATTTTCAGCCTTTCTTCTCTAATATTCTTACTGAGGCTCTACTACTTATAGTAAAAGAGCTAATAACTGCTTTAGATGTATCTCACAAATTTGGTTACATAGTATTTTTGTTATTGTTCGGCCCAAAACATTTTTTTTTTTTAAGTTTATTTATTTTGGGCGAGCGAGCGAGAGAGAGAGAGAGAGAGAGAGCAAGCAGGGGACGATTGGAGAGACAGGTTGAGAGAATCCCGAGTAGGCTCTACTCTCAGCTTATAGCCCGATGCTGGGCTCCATCTCACAACCACGAGATGACAACCTAAACTGATACCAAGAGTTGGATGCTTAACCGACTGAGCATTCCAAGAGCCCCATACCCCAAATATTTTCTAATATCCATTATGATTTCTTCTTTAACATATAATTTATTTGGAAGTATACATCTTAATTTCTGAATGTATGGGAATTGCTATCTTTTTGTTAATTTCTAGTTTAATTGCATGGTGGTTAGAGAACACATTCTGTAGGACTTCAATCCTTTCAAATTTGTTTACACTTGTCTTTGGCCCAATATATGATCATTTTGATAACTATTTAATATCTGTTTGAAAACATATGTGTTCTTACAAGCACTGGAAGCAGTATTCTGAACAGATCTATTAGTTCAAATTGTGTTGTGGTCAAGTTTTTCAAATCATTGTTAATATTTTATCATCTTGTTCAATTGATATTTGAAAAAGGTAATTTCCCAATAAGGCAATTCATTTTTCTACTACTCCTTGAAATTTTATCAGTTTTTCCATTACATACTTGGGGCTATAGTACCAAGTAAATATAAACTTACAATGGAAACTTTTTATCATTAAGAAGTGACCTCTAACTACAATAATATTTTTTTCTATTTTGTATGACATTAATATATCTATACTAGCATTCTTTTAGTATTTAATTAGCATATGTCCTTCCATTTTTGATTTTTAATTGTTCTGTTTCCTGATATTTTAGATATATCTCTTAAAAACAGGACATGGTCGTATGTTTTAAATCCAATATGAAATATTTATTTTTTCATTGGGAGCATTTAGTCCATAGTTATTGTTATATGGATTTACATCGACCACCATATTTTTGGTTTTTATTTTCCCTATGGTTTAATGTTTCTTTTCCCCCTTTTTTCCTTGCTTTGAATTGTCTGAATGTTTTTTAATCATTCCATTTATTTTCTCTACTTTTTTGTATCCTATTCAAAGTTATATATCCTGATTCTATTGTATTAGTGGCCTTTTTCTATTATTTTAGTGGTTGCTGTAGAAATTACACATGTGTTCTTATTGTATCACTATCTAGTAGTAGTCATTATTTAACCCTTACACACACACACACACACACGCACACACGCACACACACACTTACACATCTCTCAGTATATTTGTTAAAGCACAGAAAATTTTCCCTAAAGATTCCTCTAAACTATCTACAGTGGTTATTGGGTGGTGGGAATATTGAATTGGAGGGAAGTTATGGAGAGATTCATTCTGCTTAGCACAGTGGTATATATACACATTATGACCAAATGTTAGTCATCATTGTTCTTTTTCATAAAGTTTATGTACTATTTGAGAGAGAGAAGAAGAGAGAGCACATGAGTGGGGCAGGGGCAGAGAGAGAGGGAGAGAGAATTCCAAGCAGGGTCCAGGCTGTCAGTGTGGAGCCTGACAGCAAACTTGATCCCATGAACTGTGACATCATGACCTGAGTGAAAATCAAAAGTTGGAGGCTTAACCAACTGAGCCACCCAGGTGCCCCAGTTATTGTTGTTATTTTTAGCCTTTGTATAGCTCACTTTTGCATTTGCTACAGAATATTTTGGATGTGATGTCTTGCCCATAATCAGTATTATTTAGAGGTTGAGTCTGAATACGGAAAAAAATAAGTCTTTTATTTTCAAAACCCAAATTAAAATGAAAAAAAATCTCAGGATATATGGTTTGTTGAGTTGTTGACAATTTGAAATTTAGTGAAGGGGTAGGAGCAGGTATAGATTATGTGATCAATAAACAATTAGTAACAGGTGAAAGAGCCAGAGTAAGAACTGAATGCTTATTGGATTGGCAGTAACATAGATCTCAGGAAGCTGACTGGCACTGGGCTGGACTCAGGGAATGGGGTAGAGAGGGTATAAGTTGTATCATAGGAAATGGTTAGTGCACAGAAATAAACTATAAATGATTTGGATTAACTGGAGTCATCAATAGATTATTGTCTCCATAGCATATATTGCAAGGGTGACCTTCATGGTGTAGATTCACACAAAATGCACTTTCACGCACTTAAGAGCCATATGAAAATGCCTTGTCGCTAGATTCATAGATCCTCTGGTTACAAATTCTTGCTTATAATTTAATCTATATATTTTTAAATGGATATATTTGTTGATCAAATACATACATCTACACACATGTATCTAGGCACACCCAACTTCACCTTGCCTGTGGCTTCTTCCCACGCTTAGTCTTCTCTTTTCATTCAAGTTACAAGATTCTCTCCTTGACCAAAGTCTACTCAGGCTCTTCAAACTCTTTTTCATCTAGGCTTGGAATTTTAGATTTCCTGCTCTCTGCATTGTCCAATTTTAGCAAGAAAGTCAGTCTAGCCAGAATCCCCAGTCCTCCATATCTGATTAACCTTGATATCTAGATCTAATCAGGCTCCTGATCCTCCACCATCTTCCAGGTGATGTCTGATCACCCTGCAGTCACTACACAATAATCTTGGAAGGTTGGTTTAGCCAGAATGCCCCCTTACCCCTGATGTTTCCTCTTACTAATTCTCCATCCACTAACCCTCTCACCCTGCTCCTTGGCTATAAATTCCCATTTGACCAAGCTGTATCCCCAAGCCTCTTGAATAATTATTTTTCTTTAGTATCAGTCTCTGCTCAACTCCCATTTTCAAAAGAGGATTTCAGAGACCATCACGTGTAAAACAGCTCTCCTGCTACCCCACCATCTTCATTTTCTTCAGGGTAATTATACCATTTGAGATAATAATAATTGTATATATTGATGAATGAATAATTAGCTAATTTACTAACACATTGCACGGAAATACGAGCTGAGTGAGAGCAGGAATATTGACGGGAAGTATTCCTAAAGCCTGGCACACAGTAGACAAGTATTTGTTGAATGTCTACAATCTGTGGAGTCCTGACAAAATACACGTAAAAGAAAGACCCTTACACATTGTGAGAAGAAAACAGAAAAACTAGGTTGGAAGGAGCCTTGGATATGTGGAAAGGTCCCTTAATGGGTGAACAAAGACTCAGTGGGGGAAAAGGCTTGCTCAAGGTAACTTAGGTGGGGAGAGGGCCTTTTGCCACACTAGGACGCGTGCCATCTCCTAACAGTTTAATCGGGAGGCAGCCAACCTCAGTGGCTGAGTTCCTCAGTGAGGAACCTCCAAGAGAAGAGACTCTTTCGACGGGGCTGTTTAGGTGGTGGCGGGGGTGGGGGGGTGGGGGGTGGGGGGTGGGGGTGTACATCAGGGCAGATGATGTCCGAGATCCAGGGCCTGGGACGCCGCTGGCCAGCAGCTTCCAGCATTGGCGAGCCCAGCTCAAATGTCAGGCCTCACACTGGGCGCCGGACCAGGTTTCCCCGCCCGCCCCAAACTCCCTCCCACTGCTCCTCGCAAACACTCGGGCCGGCTGTCGGCGGGTCCGGGGCTGAGAAGTCCAACACGGGATAAAAAGACTTGGTGTTGGTTCCCGGGGAAGTTTTAGAGAACCGTACTTACCCCTCCCTTTCCGGTCGGTTCCGCCCCAGTCTTCTCCGGCTACCACGTGTGTTTAAGCTGGAGTTTTTCTCTGAGCTGCTGCGACTGTTGGTGAGGTTTCCCGGGTCTGGGCTGCGGAGGTTCTCCGGGGCCGTGAGGACGTCACCATGGTGGGCCCCCTCCCGCTCCCCTGAACCCGCTTGGCTCTCTGGAAGACTCCCGTCAGGCAGGCGGGAGGGAAGGGGGCAGTCTTGGAAAGCCGGGAGAGGGGAAGTGGCTAAGTGGTTTTATTACCCTGTACACCCGGGTAGGGGGTGCTGGGCTGGGCAGCCCCGAGGCAGGTGCCCGGCCCAGGGTCTGGGCTTTAAAGTTTAACTTCTGGGTTCCGAAGTGTTCATAGAGCGCCCTGCTCCCTCGAGGAAAGGGAAAAGACTCACGTTTACACATTTTCTTGCCAAAATGTGGGGGGCGGGAGCATGGATGGGGGGGGGAAGGTAAGCAAAACTTGAGAAAGTGTTGCCTCCACACACTTGTGCCACCTCTTGCTGGTCTAGACTATTTAGTTAGGCTCAATCTCCTCTTCTTGCCGTCCATTCGCGCCCTTGAGTGACGTCCTTGCTCCGCAAATCCTGTTTCCATCCCCCGCCCCGTGCCCCCCTGCACCCGTACCCCCTCCCCCGTCCCACCAGGAATCTCGAACTGTTCTGTTGTTTTTACTAAAAATTGAGTAGATGCAAAAAAATGTTCACATTAACATAGTAAAGTATAAAGATTAGCAATATAAGAAACTCTGGTTTATTCATTATCTAGTTTAAGAAATAAAACTTCTGAAAGCCTGTATGTTTCTTTTACTTGAACCTGTAACCAACCTTCAGGAGCCCCTCGGGTAAACGGTATTTAAATTTTGTATTTATAATTCCCTTTTGTTTATAGTTCCCACTTAACGTTCGTTGTATTCCAAAACTGTTGTTTCTTCTTGCCTTTTCTTTTTTAACTTCTGTTCAGTAGAGTAATTCTTGAATAGGAAAATGCTTTATAAATATGCCTTTTTGACCAGTTTTTAATAAAAACAACAGCATAAAAAAGTTTATAATCTGATGAAAAGTTAGGATACTCTGGCCACAATGTCTTGTCCTATGTTCTTTTTTTCATTGTATGCATGTCATTTTTGTCTTTCACATCTGTATGGTTTATTTGCTTTAGATTATACACGTTTGTATTTGCATAAATTTAGTCTTTTCGCCTCTGTGCACCAACTCTTTATAATTTTCTTTCATAGCCTTTCCATTTCAGAGTGGAATGTTAAAGCACTGATGATATGATGGTGTGTGAGTGATTGGGGGTTGGTTGGCATTTGAGTATAGTTGTCCTTGACTCTGAGAATTTCAGTTTTATCAGGCTGTATCAGGAGGATATTGCCTTGTCATATGAATCAAAAGAATGGCATATAAATCTGCTTTCATGGGCATATTCCCTGCCTTTTCATTTTTCTGATATATCACCAGTGGCTGTGCTGTGTCCTTTCTTGAGTTTAAAGTCAGCTTGGCATTGGAGGTTTTCCCTCTTTAAAGGGAAAAGGTTCACGGCTGGAACCCGTGAACCGTGAGATCATGACCTGAACCCAAGGTGGTCGCTTAACCAACTGAGCCAACTAGGCGCCCCTCCATCTTTTTATATCAGTTACTCTAAACTTCTTTCAGTACAGCTTGGAATGTGGGTTATGGAGTACCAGACGACTGAGTTTGGCCCTTGTCTTTGCTGAATTTTGATCTTGGCGAAATTACTTAACCCTTCTAAGTCTCAGTTGCCCCATCTATTAAATTGGAATAATCATAGTAACTACTTCATAAGAGTTGTTGTGAAAATTAAATGTAAGCCACTTAGCCCAATGTCTGGCACTTAGTAAATGTAGTTGTTATAATTAACTTTAGTAATAGTAGTAAATGATAGCAGTAGAGCTTGTAGTCCACTTTTGTTACTTTGTTCATTTTTTTCTTATTTTGAACCTGTCCTGGAGCTTTACAAATTCGTATCTTTTTCTTATGTCAAAACTTAGTTCAACTAACATAAACAGTCTTTTTCAACTAATTGATCCCACACAACACTTCTTTTTTTTTTTTTTTTAACGTTTATTTATTTTTTTGAGACAGAGAGAGACAGAGCATGAACGGGGGAGGGTCACAGAGAGAGGGAGACACAGAATCTGAAACAGGCTCCAGGCTCTGAGCTGTCAGCACAGAGCCCAACGTGGGGCTCGAACTCACGGACCGCGAGATCATGACCTGAGCCGAAGTTGGCCGCTTAACCGACTGAGCCACCCAGGCGCCCCATACAACACTTCTTAATTCTGCGTTTTAAAAAAGTTTTAGCATACTAAAAGTTACTAGTTTGGTGTATACTATACAGAAGACACTCATAGGTATATTCCTTTTTATATAAACCTGTTATAAAGTTTAAAAGTGTGCTTGTTTTTCTCCCTAGCTAGATTATAAAACATTTAAAAGTATGCTGTTATCCTCCCTGATTTATCTTTACATATTACTGTGGGCCTTAACTGTTAGTGACTACATACATATTCCTTAACGACACGAATTGTGTACTTTTGGACTCACCTATAAATGTAAGCTGTAGCAACAAATCAGCTTACTAAATCTTGGTAACTTTTTTTTTTCCAGGTGCATTGAGATATAATTGATTTATAACATTGTATAAGTTTAAGACGTACAGTGTTATGATTTGATATATATTGTGAAATAACTACCACAATAAATTTAGTTAACATATCACATAGCTACAACTTTGAAGATTTACTCTTTAAGCAAGTTTCAAGTGCGCAATACAGTATTGTTAGCGATAGTAACCATGCTGTATGTTTGATCTCAAGAACTTACTCATCTTGTAACTGGAAGTTTATACCTATTGACCACCTTCATACATTTCCCCCAACCTCAGCCCCTGGCAACCACCAGTGTACTTTCTGTTTCTATGAGGTTTGTTTTTTTTGGATTCCACATATATGTAAGATCATACAGTATTTGTCTTTTTCTCCCTGACTTAGCTGTCAGGATAGTGCTTTGAAGTTTCACAAATGGCAGGATATTGTCACAAATGGCAGGATTTCCTTTTTATGGCTGATTGATAATTCCATTGTATATGTATATGTATATATACATACATATGTACATACATATGTATGTATACATACACATATGTGTATATATGTGTATGTACATATATGTATACATACAGACACACACACATCACATTTTATTCATTCATTTGCTGACAGACTTAGGTTGTTCCAGTGGCTTGGCTATGATAAATAAGGCTGCAGTCAATAGAGGTGCAGATACCTCTTCAAAATAGTGATTTAATTTCCTTGGATATATACCCAAAAGTAGGATTGCTGGATCATACGGTAGTTGTATTTTTAAGTTTTTGAGGAGCCTCTCTGCTATTTTCTATAGTGGCTGTATCCGTTTTCATTCCTACCAACAGTGTGCAAGTTTTCCCTTTTCTCCACATCTTTTCCACCACTTATTATCTCTTGTCTTTTTTTTATTTTTTTATTTTTTAATATATGAAATTTACTGTCAAATTGGTTTCCATACAACACCCAGTGCTCATCCCAAAAGGTGCCCTCCTCAATACCCATCACCCACCCTGCCCTCCCTCCCACCCTGCCCTCCCTCCCACCCCCCATCAACCCTCAGTTTGTTCTCAGTTTTTAACAGTCTCTTATGCTTTGGCTCTCTCCCACTCTAACCTCTTTTTTTTTTTTTTTTTCCTTCCCCTCCCCCATGGGTTTCTGTTATGTTTCTCAGGATCCACATAAGAGTGAAACCATATGGTATCTGTCTTTCTCTGTATGGCTTATTTCACTTAGCATCACACTCTCCAGTTCCATCCATGTTGCTACAAAAGGCCATATTTCATTTTTTCTCATTGCCACGTAGTATTCCATTGTGTATATAAACCACAATTTCTTTATCCATTCATCAGTTGATGGACATTTAGGCTCTTTCCATAATTTGGCTATTGTTGAGAGTGCCGCTATAAACATTGGGGTACAGGTGCCCCTATGCATCAGTACTCCTGTATCCCTTGGATAAATTCCTAGCAGTGCTATTGCTGGGTCATAGGGTAGGTCTATTTTTAATTTTCTGAGGAACCTCCACACTGCTTTCCAGAGCGGCTGCACCAATTTGCATTCCCACCAACAGTGCAAGAGGGTTCCTGTTTCTCCACATCCTCTCCAGCATCTATAGTCTCCTGATTTCTTCATTTTGGCCACTCTGACTGGCGTGAGGTGGTATCTGAGTGTGGTTTTGATTTGTATTTCCCTGATAAGGAGCGACGTTGAACATCTTTTCATGTGCCTGTTGGCCATCCTGATGTCTTCTTTAGAGAAGTGTCTATTCATGTTTTCTGCCCATTTCTTCACTGGGTTATTTGTTTTTCGGGTGTGGAGTTTGATGAGCTCTTTATACATTTTGGATACTAGCCCTTTGTCCGATGTGTCATTTGCAAATATCTTTTCCCATTCCGTTGGTTGCCTTTTAGTTTTGTTGGTTGTTTCCTTTGCTGTGCAGAAGCTTTTTATCTTCATAAGGTCCCAGTAATTCACTTTTGCTTTTAATTCCCTTGCCTTTGGGGATGTGCCGAGTAAGAGATTGCTACGGCTGAGGTCAGAGAGGTCTTTTCCTGCTTTCTCCTCTAAGGTTTTGATGGTTTCCTGTCTCACATTCAGGTCCTTTATCCATTTTGAGTTTATTTTTGTGAATGGTGTGAGAAAGTGGTCTAGTTTCAACCTTCTGCATGTTGCTGTCCAGTTCTCCCAGCACCATTTGTTAAAGAGACTGTCTTTTTTCCATTGGATGTTCTTTCCTGCTTTGTCAAAGATGAGTTGGCCATACGTTTGTGGGTCTAGTTCTGGGGTTTCTATTCTATTCCATTGGTCTATGTGTTTGTTTTTATGCCAATACCATGCTGTCTTGATGATGACAGCTTTGTAGTAGAGGCTAAAGTCTGGGATTGTGATGCCTCCTGCTTTGGTCTTCTTCTTCAAAATTACTTTGGCTATTCGGGGCCTTTTGTGGTTCCATATGAATTTTAGGATTGCTTGTTCTAGTTTCGAGAAGAATGCTGGTGCAATTTTGATTGGGATTGCATTGAATGTGTAGATAGCTTTGGGTAGTATTGACATTTTGACAATATTTATTCTTCCAATCCATGAGCAGGGAATGTCTTTCCATTTCTTTATATCTTCTTCAATTACCTGCATAAGCTTTCTATAGTTTTCAGCATACAGATCTTTTACATCTTTGGTTAGATTTATTCCTAGATATTTTATGCTTCTTGGTGCAATTGTGAATGGGATCAGTTTCTTCATTTGTCTTTCTGTTGCTTCATTGTTAGTGTATAAGAATGCAACTGATTTCTGCACATTGATTTTGTATCCTGCAACTTTGCTGAATTCATGTATCAGTTCTAGCAGACTTTTGGTGGAGTCTATCAGATTTTTCCATGTATAATATCATGACATCTGTAAAAAGCGAAAGCTTGACTTCATCTTTGCCAATTTTGATGCCTTTGATTTCCTTTTGTTGTCTGATTGCTGATGCTAGAACTTCCAGCACTATATTAAACAACAGCGGTGACAGTGGGCATCCCTGTCGTGTTCCTGATCTCAGGGAAAAAGCTCTCAGTTTTTCCCCGTTGAGGATGATGTTAGCTGTGGGCTTTTCATAAATGGCCTTTATGATCTTTAAGTATGTTCCTTCTATCCCGACTTTCTCAAGGGTTTTTATTAAGAAAGGGTGCTGGATTTTGTCAAAGGCCTTTTCTGCATCGATTGACAGGATCATATGGTTCTTCTCTTTTTTTTTGTTAATGTGATGTATCACGTTGATTGATTTGCGAATGTTGAACCAGCCCTGCATCCCAGGAATGAATCCCACTTGATCATGGTGAATAATTCTTTTTATATGCTGTTGAATTCGATTTGCTGGTATCTTATTAAGAATTTTTGCATCCATATTCATCAGGGATATTGGCCTGTAGTTCTCTTTTTTTACTGGGTCTCTGTCTGGTTTAGGAATCAAAGTAATACTGGCTTCATAGAATGAGTCTGGAAGTTTTCCTTCCCTTTCTATTTCTTGGAATAGCTTGAGAAGGATAGGTATTATCTCTGCTTTAAATGTCTGGTAGAACTCCCCTGGGAAGCCATCTGGTCCTGGACTCTTATTTGTTGGGAGATTTTTGATAACCGATTCAATTTCTTCGCTGGTTATGGGTCTGTTCAAGCTTTCTATTTCCTCCTGATTGAGTTTTGGAAGAGTGTGGGTGTTTAGAAATTTGTCCATTTCTTCCAGGTTGTCCAATTTGCTGGCATATAATTTTTCATAGTATTCCCTGATAATTGTTTGTATCTCTGAGGGATTGGTTGTAATCATTCCATTTTCATTCATGATTTTATCTATTTGGGTCATCTCCCTTTTCTTTTTGAGAAGCCTGGCTAGAGGTTTGTCAATTTTGTTTATTTTTTCAAAAAACCAACTCTTGGTTTCGTTGATCTGCTCTACAGTTTTTTTAGATTCTATATTGTTTATTTCTGCTCTGATCTTTATTATTTCTCTTCTTCTGCTGGGTTTAGGCTGCCTTTGCTGTTCTGCTTCTATTTCCTTTAGGTGTGCTGTTAGATTTTGTATTTGGGATTTTTCTTGTTTCTTGAGATAGGCCTGGATTGCAATGTATTTTCCTCTCAGGACTGCCTTCGCTGCATCCCAAAGCGTTTGGATTGTTGTATTTTCATTTTCGTTTGTTTCCATATATATTTTAATTTCTTCTCTAATTGCCTGGTTGACCCACTCATTCGTTAGTAGGGTGTTCTTTAACCTCCATGCTTTTGGAGGTTTTCCAGACTTTTTCCTGTGGTTGATTTCAAGCTTCATAGCATTGTGGTCTGAAAGTATGCATGGTATAATTTCAATTCTTGTAAACTTATGAAGGGCTGTTTTGTGACCCAGTATATGATCTATCTTGGAGAATGTTCCATGTGCACTCGAGAAGAAAGTATATTCTGTTGCTTTGGGATGCAGAGTTCTAAATATATCTGTCAAGTCCATCTGATCCAATGTATCATTCAGGGCCCTTGTTTCTTTATTGACTGTGTGTCTAGATGATCTATCCATTTCTGTAAGTGGGGTGTTAAAGTCCCCTGCAATGACCACATTCTTATCAATAAGGTTGCTTATGTTTATGAGTAATTGTTTTATATATCTGGGGGCTCGGGTATTTGGCGCATAGACATTTATAATAGTTAGCTCTTCCTGGTGAATAGACCCTGTGATTATTATATAATGCCCTTCTTCATCTCTTGTTACAGCCTTTAATTTAAAGTCTAGTTTGTCTGATATAAGTATGGCTACTCCAGCTTTCTTTTGGCTTCCAGGAGCATGATAAATAGTTCTCCATCCCCTCACTCTCAATCTAAAGGTGTCCTCAGATCTAAAATGAGTCTCTTGTAGACAGCAAATAGATGGGTCTTGTTTTTTTATCCATTCTGATACCCTATGTCTTTTAGTTGGCGCATTTAATCCATTTACATTCAGTGTTATTATAGAAAGATATGGGTTTAGAGTCATTGTGATGTCTGTATGTTTTATGCTTGTAGTGATGTCTCTGGTACTTTGTCTCACAGGATCCCCCTTAGGATCTCTTGTAGGGCTGGTTCCGTGGTGACAAATTCCTTCAGTTTTTGTTTGTTTGGGAAGACCTTTATCTCTCCTTCTATTCTAAATGACAGACTTGCTGGATAAAGGATTCTCGGCTGCATATTTTTTCTGTTTAGCACACTGTAGATATCGTGCCAAGCCTTTCTGGCCTGCCAAGTTTCAAAGGAGAGATCAGTCACGAGTCTTATAGGTCTCCCTTTATAAGTGAGGGCACGTTTATCCCTTGCTGCTTTCAGAATTCTCTCTTTATCCTTGTATTTTGCCAGTTTCACTATGATATGTCGTGCAGAAGATCGATTCAAGTTACGTCTGAAGGGAGTTCTCTGTGCCTCTTGGATTTCAATGCCTTTTTCCTTCCCCAGTTCAGGGAAGTTCTCAGCTATAATTTGTTCAAGTACCCCTTCAGCACCTTTCCCTCTCTCTTCCTCCTCTGGGATACCAATTATGCGTATATTATTTTTTTTTAGTGTATCACTTAGTTCTCTAATTTTCCCCTCATACTCCTGGATTTTTTTATCTCTCTTTCTTTCAGCTTCCTCTTTCTCCATAACTTTATCTTCTAGTTCACCTATTCTCTCCTCTGCCTCTTCAAGCCGAGCCATCGTGGATTCCATTTTGTTTTGCATTTCGTTTAAAGCGTTTTTCAACTCCTCGTGACTGTTCCTTAGTCCCTCGATCTTTGTGGCAAGAGATTCTCTGCTGTCCTGTATACTGTTTTCAAGCCCAGCGATTAATTTTATGACTATTATTCTAAATTCACTTTCTGTTATATTATTTAAATCCTTTTTGATCAGTTCATTAGCTGTTGTTATTTCCTGGAGATTCTTCTGAGGGGAATTCTTCCGTTTGGTCATTTTGGAGAGTCCCTTGCGTGGTGAGGACCTGCAGTGCACTTCCCCTGTGCTGTGGTGTATAACTGGAGTTAGTGGGCGGGGCCGCAGTCCGACCCGATGTCTGCCCCCAGCCCACTGCTGGGGCCACAGTCAGACTGGTGTGTGCCTTCTCTTCCCCTCTCCTAGGGGCGGGATTCACTGTGGGGTGGCGTGTCCCGTCTGGGCTACTTGCACACCGCCAGGCTTGTGTTGCTGGGGATCTGGCGTATTAGCTGGGGTGGGTAGGCAAGGTGCACGGGGGGTGGAGGGGCAGGCTTAGCTCGCTTCTCCTTAGGTGATCCACTCCAGGAGGAGCCCTGTGGCAGCGGGAGGGAGTCAGATCCGCTGCCGGAGGTTTGGCTCCGCAGAAGCACAGAGTTGGGTGTTTGCGCGGAGCGAGCAAGTTCCCTGGCAGGAACTGGTTCCCTTTGGGATTTTGGCTGGGGGATGGGCGGGGGAGATGGCGCTGGCGCCTTTGTTCCCCGCCAAGCTGAGCTCTGCCGTCCGGGGGCTCAGCAGCTCTCCCTCCCTTTGTCCTCCAGCCTTCCCGCTTTCCGAGCAGAGCTGTTAACTTATGACCTCCCAGACGCTAAGTCGCGCTTGCTGTCGGAACACAGTCCGTCCGGCCCCTCCGCTTTTGCCGGCCAGACTCGGGGGCTCTGCTTGGCCGGCGAGCCGCCCCTCCGCCCCGGCTCCCTCCCGCCAGTCCGTGGAGCGCGCACCGCCTCGCCGCCCTTCCTACCCTCTTCCGTGGGCGTCTAGTCTGCGCTTGACTCTGGAGACTCCCTTCTGCTAATCCTCTGGCGGTTTTCTGGGTTCTTTAGGCAGGTGTAGGTGGAATCTAAGTGATCGGCTGGACGTGCTGTGAGCCCCGCGTCCTCCTACGCCGCCATCTTCCGGAACCCCCTTGTCTTTTTGATAACAACCATTCTAACACATGTGGAATGATATTTTATTGGGGTTTTGATGTCCATTTCCCTGATGATTAGTGACGTTGAGCACCTTTTCAAGTCCCTGTTGGCCATTTGTGTATTTTTGGAAAAACATCCTTTGCCCATTTTTAAATCTGATTGTGGGGTTTTCTTTTTCCTACTGAATTATATGAATTTACTTATTTTTTCTTTTAAAGTTTACTTACTTATTTTGAGAGAGACGGAGAGAGAGTGTGTGTACACCAGGAAGGGGCAGAGAGAGAGAGAGGGAGAGAGAGAATCCCAAGCAAGCTCCATGCTGTCAGTGCAGAGCCTGATGATGGGCTCGATCCTGTGAACTGTGAGATCATGACATGAGGCGAAATCAAGAGTTGGGCCCTTAATGGACTGAGTCACCCAGGTGCCCCTGTATGAGTTTCATATATATTTTGGATATTAACTTCTTATCAGATACAGTTTACAAATATTTTCTCCCATACTGTAGGTTTCCTTTTAATTTTGTTGATCATTTCTGTTTCTGTGCCTTTTAGTTTGATGTAGTCCCTTTTGTTTATTTTTGCTTTTATTGATTGAGCTTTCATGTCAGACACAAAAAATATTGCCAAGTTCACTGTCAAGGAGCTTTCCCCCTGTGTTTCCTTGTAGGAGTTACATGGTTTCAGGCGTTACATTTAAATGTTTAATCCATTTTGGGGCACCTGGATGGCTCAGTCAGTTGAGCATCTGACTTTGATCTCTTGTTTCATGAGTTTTTTGAGCCCCGCATCATGCTTGCTGCTGTCAGCCTGTCAGTGAAGAGCCCGCTTCAGATCCTCTGTCCCCCTCTCTTTGCCCATCCCCCACTTGCACTCTCCCAAAAAATAAATTTAAAAAAATGTAATCTATTTTGAGTTAATATTTTTGAGTAGTGTAATGTAGGGGTTCCATTTCTTTCTTTTGCATGTGAATATACAGTTTTCACAACACCATTTGTTGGAGACTGTCTTTTTGCCCTTGAGTACTCTTGGCCATATATGCATAAGTATATTTCTGTACTCTCAGTTCTGTTCCATTGGTGTATGTGTCTGTTTATATGCCTAAATCTTAAAGAGATTACTTGCTAGTGAAAACTTGCTCCTGAAAATTAGTAAAAGTAACAAAAAATGTTAATGAACCTGTTTCTTTTTGGAACAGTATTACATATGCATGGTTTAAAAAAATCAGACAGCAGTGGGGCTCCAGGGTGACTGAGTCAGTTAAGCATCTGACTCTTAATTTCTGCTCAGGTCGTGATCTAACGGTTTGTGAGTTCAAGCCCCATGTCAGGCTCTGTGCTGACGTGTGGAACCTGCTTGGGAATCTCTCTCCCCCCTTCTCTCAAAGTAAATAAACTTAAAAAAAAATTGTTGTCCTTGAAAAGTGTATTAAGTTTTTATTACTGCTGTGAAAAATTAATACAAATTTAATGGCTTAAAACAATGCAGATTCATTTATTGTTAAATTTCTGGAATCAGAAGTCCAAAAGTGAGTCTTATTTTTCTGCTAAAATCAAGGTGTTGATAGGACTTTCTTCAAGAGGCTGTAGTGAAGAATCTGTTTCCTTGCTTTTTCCAGTTTTTAGAGGTCACCTACATTCCTT
This sequence comes from Panthera uncia, assembly GCF_023721935.1. Lineage (NCBI taxonomy): Eukaryota > Metazoa > Chordata > Mammalia > Carnivora > Felidae > Panthera > Panthera uncia. The sequence continues at coordinate 137,338,023 of NC_064811.1, forward strand.
GGTTCTTGGCTCCTTCCTTCATCTTGAAAGCCATCAGTGTCACAACTTAACCTGCTTCTCCAAGAAAGGCCACAACCCCTTCTCTTGATAATGATTCTTCCTCCTTCCTAGAAGGGCCCTTGTTTATAGGGAATCAGGGATAAATTCCCTCTCTCAAGATCTTTGATCACATTTTCAAAGTCCCTTTTGTCATATATGGTAAATTATTTGCAAGTCTGTGGATGAGGGCATTAACATCTTTGGGAGGGAGATCATTATTCTTCCTCCTGCAAAAAGCAAGTCTTCTTGCAACTCTGTTATCTAATGCCTCAGTTCACTTGCGGAATGCCTGTTACCATTTTCTTAGATACCCATTCAGACATTTTATATACATGCACCAGCATATGTATATGTCTCTACTCCTCCTTCTTATATGAATACTATATTAGACACAGTCTTACACCCCTTGCTTGTTTTGTCTTACTCAACTTTTGGAGACCTGTGTAAGTACATATAGTTCTCCCTCTTGCTTTTTATAGCTGATAACCCATTGTTTGCTTTTATCTAATTTTCTTAACCAGGTCTCTGATGGACACTTAACCCGTTTCCATTCTTTCTTTTCCTACTACAAACACTGCTGAATTGATTATTCTTGTTTTTGCTACATGTGTAGATATGTACCTCTAGACTAAATTAATAGAAATACAATGTCTTGGTCAAAAGACACGTGCAATTTTTAATAATGATAAGAACTATCAAGTTGCACTCCAGGGGGAGAATACTTACTTATTTATGAGACTGCTTATTTATGAGACCACTAACTCACCCACATCCTCACTAATGCAGTGCTAAGAAATTTAAAACATCCAGTCTTATACGTTAAAAATGCTATTTCATTAAAGTTTTAATTTACATTTCTTTTAAGGTAGACCACATATCCTTTCAAAACTTTAATAACATTTGTATTTATCTTTCTGTGACTTGTTTGTGTTCTTTTTCCTGTTTTTATTTGTGTTGTTGATCTTTTTCTTAATGATTTTGTAAATGTCCATTACCTTGTAGGTTCTCATCAAATACATGTATTTCATCTGAGCTTAGATCTAGGCTGTTTTCTCCTCTTACTCTTTTACTGAGGGAATCTTAACTATCTCCAGTGGCTTAAAGTGCCACCTATATCCCCAAGTCATTCCAAATTTATATCTTTAGCCGAGATCTTTTTTTCCTAAGTGCCAGACTTGTATTTATCTCTCCTGTACTCAGCTGTCTCCTGGGCCTCTTGAACTAATTAACAGTGAATTCTTGATGCCCCTTGTCTCCACGTTCCATTCCTATCTTAACGGTAAATGGTAATTCTGACCATGTTGTTGCTTATGTTGCAAACCTGGGAAGGCATACTTAACTCTTCCTTTTCCCTCGCCCTCCATATTCGAGTCCTGTATCATTGTGCCTCAAGATACATTTCTTCAAACCTTGTGTTTTTTTTTTCATACCCTCACTGTCACCATGCTTAGGCTACTCGACTGTCAGCTCTTCTTAATGACCACAACACTACCAGTGGTAGTCTTACTCCTTTACCTCATTCCAAACTATTCTTTATACAAGCAACTTGTGTCAGCTTTAAAAAAAAAAAAAAAAAAAAAAAAAAAAGGTCTCAAGTTACTTCTTCAGGGAGGCTTTTCCTGATGTTCAAAAATTAGGTCCACTTTTTATATGGTTTCACTCAGGATCTCCTACTTCCTGACCATTTTTTGGACTTAACTGAAGTATATAGTTATTCATGAGATAGCTAGATTGTAAGCTCCATGAGGGCAAGTTGTGTCTGTTTTTGATCCTGGAACCTTAGTTCCTATCCTAGTACATGGTAATATATGCTCAGGGATTTTTTAAAAAATTAATCTAGTACAAGGTAGAAGTGTAAAGAGTAGTAGCAGGGAATGTGGGAGAAAAGGTTAATTCTGACTAGATGTTTGTGAGTGGTGGTAGGTATGGCTTTAGTCTTATACTTTTTGTTTTAAGTATTTGTATGCCTTTATGTACCCTAAGTGTGTTTGGTGGAATGATCATTTTTCTAGGTTTCTAGTTACACTGAACAGTCTAAATGGCATTTCTGTCTCTAGTTGAGCTTGGATTCTATGATAACATAAAAGAAGTTGAGCTTGATGATAGAATTTTGCATGAAAGAAATTGAAGTCTGTGTTAGAGAATTATTAAGATATTCTTAATGTTAAGGAAAGTATTGTTTGGGGGCTATTAAAAATTATTTTTATATGAGATAATTCACACTTTTAAGGACTATTTTTCATGTTTTTAATTCACAGTAGTTTAATGTACATTGGGTGCTCAGCATATGTTTACTTGGGGCAACATCCTACTTTTCTTTTTTTTCTTTTACTTTCAAAGTATTATTTTCAAACTGATAGGATGCATTTACAGTCTTTAAGAAGCCACTGTTGAGAAGATAAAACACAAATATAAATGATTTTATAAATGTTAAATGACTGGTAAGTGCAGTATGATACTAGGTGCTGCTATGTGGCAAATGCTACCAAAAGAGAAACGTTCTAAGGTCCAAATGATTATTCTTGGGTCGTTTCAAGGAGAAAGTAAACTTGAATTCGAAATGGTCCTTGGGAATTGGGTGGGTTTAGAAAGGATTATGTGCAGAATCACTTAAGTTCCTACTGGAAGCCATAACCAGTTGTCCGTCATTGGGGTCATGTTTATCTGTAAAGCAAGGAAAGTGCACTGAATTTCTTCATGGTAGATTTACTAATCAACAAAGCAGCTTTTCTTAGTTAAGTCTTCTCATTTTCATCTTGTCACTGGTATCGAAGGACTTAGTATATCATATTCTATAATTTATTTTGATATAGGTGTCTAGTTACACTGAGTAATCTAAATGGCATTTTCTGCCTCTAGTTAGCTTGAATTCTATGATGACTTTGATGGTCTTTTAGGAAAAGTTCCTTTTTATATATTTTTCTTTATTTTTTGAAAGAGAGAGTGCACACCTGCGCAAGCGGGTTAGGGGCAGAGGAAGAGAGAGGGAGAGAATCTCAAGCAGGCTCCACACAGGGCTCAGTCTCATGACTGTGAGATCATGACCTGTGCTGAAATCAAGAGTCAGACGCTTAATCGACTGAGCCACCCAGGTGCCCCGTCCTTTTTGTTATTTATGATTTTAACAGGAATATTTGAAGCTTATTGCCCCTGAAATACTTCTTTCTGTTTCTGTGTTTGAATAAACTATGTGTTTTCTTCTGTTACTCAATTATGAATCCAAAGATTAATTTAGAATGAATTTTCTTAAGTAATCACCAAAGATTGTAGGAAGGAGACACTTTTGATAACTAATTTTATGACTGGCATATTTTTGTGGTGCCAGAAACTTCAAAGTAAGCATAGTTAGAGGCTCCGTGGGTGGCTCAGTTGGTTAAATGTCTGACTTCAGTCAGATCATGATCTCATGGTTTGTGGGATTGAGCCCGGCATCAGGCTCTCTGCTGTCAGCACAGATTCTGCTTTGGATCCTCTGTCTCCCTTTCTCTCTGCTTCTCTCTCTCAAAAAAACAAACACACACAAAAAAATAAGCATAGTTATTCAAAACAGTGCCTTAGTTATGCTTATGAAAAGAAATACTATTTTGCTGTATCTTTCAAAGTTAAAACATAACTGTTAATCTTCTGTAGCAAATACACCTTAAACTCTTTCCTCCACCCCCAGATTTGTTTTTTTGTTTACATTGTGTACTAGTCTATGAATCATCAGATGCTTTACAAATAAATTTGGAGAACCTCCAAAGGTTAGAGATTAATTACTTTTTAGTTAAGGGATATTTAGTTTGAATAGACTGTTTAATAGATTAACATTTTGTTGATAGGGTTTTATTTCAGTTTTTCCCTGTTGAATATTTCTTTTTTATACTAATATATTGAAAAATACGAAAATCTTTTAAAATTGAACAAGCTATATTGTACATATTTCTGTGCCTTATACATTCATATCCTGCCTTGAGGCAACCTTTTCATGAATAATAGAAGGAATTGCAAACTACAGGTGAATCAGAGTATAAGTTCAATTTTTGTGTCTTCTTTGTACTAAGTCTTAGAGGTTCTTTAACTGGGACTTCTAAAGCTCTGAGGACATATTCATACTCCAAGGATATCAAATCATTTCTTGTTCTAAAGAAAGTTTTTTATTAAATCTTTAAAGGAAGTTTTTTTATAGAATTGGACATATTGCTGAAACAGTGTTAACACACAGCTCTGTAACTTTAGTTAAGTTTTAGCAGCCTCAGAGCAAATCTTTGACATGACAGTTGGTTTCCATCAGAGCAAGCCTGGTGAGAGAGCAAAAGAGAGAATAGGCCAGATGGAAGCCAGAGTCCTTACAAAACCTAATCTCACGATTGATAGATCATCCATTTGCCAAATGTTATTCATTAAGTGAGTCACAAGGTCCACACTCTAGGGGGTGGAGATTACACCTGGGCATGATATCAGGAGGTGGAATTCATTGGGAGACATCCCAGAGGCAACCTACCATGAGTTCTGACATGTTTTTTATTGGTTCGTGTGTGTAAAGCTCATGTACAAAAAATCCTTACCACACCTTTTTTGTACTCCCCCCCCCCCCCCCCCCATATATGCAGAGAGTAAGACAAAAGAATGCACGTGCAGGCATAACTTAGAGATACTGCAGGTTCAGTTCCAGACTGTCCGAGTAAAACGGATGTAACAATAAAGCGAGTCAAATGATTTTTTTTGGTTTGCCAGTACATAGAAAAGTTATATTTACACTATACTGTCTATTAAGTGTGTAGTAGCATACGTCTGAGAAAGTGTAAATACCTCAATTACAAAAATACTTTATTGCTAAAAAATGCTAACCATCATCTGACCTTTCAGCAAATTTTTTTTTTTTTTTTTTTTTTTTTTTCCTGCTAGTGGGGTTTTTGCCTCAATCAGGCTGCTGACTTAACAGGCTAGAACTTGCTGAAGGTTGGGGTGGCTGTGACAATTTCTTAACATAAGACAATAATGAAGTTTGCTACATCAATTGACTCTTCCTTTCATGAACATTTTCTCTGTAGTGTGCAGTGCTGTTTGATAGCGTTTTACCCGCAGTAGAACTTTTTCAGAATTGTAGTCAGTCATCCCGTACCCTGCCACTGCTTTATCAACTAAGTTGGTGTAATATTCTGAATCCTTTGCTGCCATATCAACAGTCTTCACAGTGTCTTTACCAAAAGTAGATTCCATCTCTCTTTGTTCGTCTGTAAGGAGCAGCTCCTTACCCGTTCAAGTTTTATTATGAGATTGCAGCAATTCAGTCATATCTTGAGGTTCCGCTTCTAATTCTGTTCTCTTGCTGTTTCCACCACATCTGCACTTGCTTCCACTGAAGTCTTGAACCCCTTGAAGTCGTTCAAGAGGGTTGGAATCAACTTCTTCCAAATTCCTATTCATGTTATATTTTGACCTCTTCCCCGTGAATCATGAATGTTCTTCATGGTATCTAGAATGGTGAATCCTTTTCTGAAGGCTTTCAGTATTTTGCCCAGATTCATCAGAGGAATCACTATGGCAGTTATAGCCTTATAAAATGTATTTCTTAAATAATTAGACTTGAATGTCAAAATCACTCCATGATTCATGAGCCATAGAATGGATGCTGTGTTAGCAGGCATGAAAACAACAATCTCATTGTCTCCATCAGAGCTCATGGGCAACCAGGTGTGTTGTCAATGAGCAGCCATTTTTAAATCTTTTTTTCTTAGGAATAGGTCTCAACCTTGGGCTTAAAATATTCAGTAAACCATGTCGTAAACAGACGTGCTATCAACCAAACTTCATGGTTCCATTTATAAAGCATAGGCAGAGTAGGGGGCCCATGATTCTTAAGGGCCCTAGGATTTTGGAAATGGTAACTGAGCATTGACTTCAGCTTTAAAGTTACCAGCTGCATTAACTCCTAACAAGAGAGGCAGTCTGTCTTTTGAAGCTTTGAGGCCAGGCATTGACTTCTTTCTAGCTGTGAAAGTCCTAGATGGCATCTTCCAGTAGAGGGCTGCTTTGTGTACATTAAAAGTCTACACAAATTTTGTTTAGCGTAGCCACCTTCATTAATTATCTTACCTAGATCTTGTGGATAACTGCTGCAGGTTCTACATCACTTGCTGCTTTACTTCACACTTTAATGTTATGGAGATAGCTTCTTTCCTTAAACCTCATGAACCAATCTTTGCCAATTTAAACTTTTCTTCCCCAGCTTCCTCACCTCTCTCGGCCTTCGTAGAATTGAAGAGAGGTGGGACTTTCTCCGGATTTGGCTTTGGCTCTGGCTTAAGGAAATGTGGCTGGTTTGATCTCTCCAGACAACTGAAAACTTTCTGTTTCTCAGCATTAAGGCTGTTTTGCTTTATTATCATTTGTGTGCTCACTGGAGTAGCACTTTTAACGTCCTTCAAAAACTTTTCCTTTGCATTCACAACTTGGCTAACTGGCACAAGAGGCCTAGGTTTTTGGCCTGTCTCAGCTTTGGACGCGCCTTCTCCACCAAGCTTAATTGTTTCTAGCTTTTGATTTAAAGTGGGAGATGTATGACTTTTCCTTTCACGTGAACACTTAGCAGCCATTGTGGGGTTAGTCATTGGCCTAATTTCTATATTGTTGTGTCTCAGGAAATAGACCTGAAGAGGAGAAAGATAGGGGAATGGTTGGTGAGTGAGAACAGTCAAAACACACACAATTCATGTTTGCTGTTTTATATAGGCATATTCATGGTGCCCCAAAACAATTACAAGAGTAACTTTAAAGATTACTGATCACAGATCACCATAACAAATGTGATGCTAAAGTTTGAAATATTGCAAGAATTACCGAAATTGTGACATAGAGACATGAAGTGAGCAAATGCTGATAGAAAAATGTCAATAATAGACTTGCTTAATTCATGCAAGTTTGCCACAAACCTTCAGTTTGTAAACAAATCAAAACCCTCACAATATCTGTGAAGCACAATAAAATAAAGCATGTTTGTACTGTTTTATGATGGTTTCACCTTATTCTCCTATACCTGTAACAACCTTCCCATGCCATTCTGGGTTTCACAGTTGGAGCTGTCTTCGCTGCTTAGGTTTATCAAGAAGTGAGCAGTAAATATTTGTTGTGTATTTCAGTATTTGTTGAAGGAGAGAATACATGTGTGAATGAGGAATTGGTGGTCATTTTAATTAATTCTGCAAAAAGTTTTACAAGTGAAAACTTTGAGTTGTAATTTATGAAAGAACAGAGAGGAAAAGATATTGCAGGCAGAGGTAACAAGTGCAGCTTCCAAAAGTTAGGAAACAGCAAGGTGTATTCTGGGAATGGGGGAGAAGTTCAGTAAGAATGGGGTGAAGGATGTTTTGAAGAATGAAAAATAATGCTGGAGAATTAGGGTGGGGGTAGATTGTTTTCCACATTAAGGACTTGGGACCTAACTGTGAGTTTGTTAGCAGGGGGAGGGACTTTACTAGATTAATGTTGTAGAAAAATAAGCTGTATGACTTCCATGAAAAAAGAACTAGCAGTGAGAATCTGAAGGCCACCCTAATCATGAAAGATCACGAGGCTGATTTAAGGCAATGACAATAGTTCTGAAGAGAAGATTCTAGGAACACTTGACCTTTTCCAGGCTTCAGTATGTTAGAGACTGTCAACTGTCCCCAAATAGGCTCTATTTCTATTGTAATCATGTTTTTTTTTTTTGTTTTGTTTTCCTTCCTGAGAATAACAACTATATTTACTACTCACCTTTATATAACCCACCAATTAAATTTTGGTCAATGGGGTATAAACAGAAGGCTGCAGCTTCCGAGATCTTGCTCTTAAAGGAAAGGGATATGCCTTTTGATTTTCTTTTCTACTTTTCACTGTCTGGAATTTAGACTTGGTATTAAGTCATCTTGAACTGTGTGAATATATAGGGGCCTAAGGACAGTAGATAACAAAATGGAAGGAGCCTGGATCTCTGAGGACTTCGTGGAGTGGAGTCTCCAGCTCCTACTTTTTACATGAGAGAACCAAACTTTGTTGGGTTACGTACACCATTATTATTTTGGGCTTCTGTTGTTATAGGAAGCCAACTCCAAAATGGTAACAGGTGTGATAAGATGGAGAATTATGTGGGAATAAAGAATTACTGACATGTCTAGTTCAGTGGACTGAATGAATTGTGACCTAGTTAAACTGGCATAAGGTTTGAATGGGAAAGTAATTTGTTCTTTTTGATGTGCTGGTTTTGAGATGGCTTCTATTATTTCCTCTCTTCTTCTTTTTCTATGAATCCAACTTTGATTTTGCTTGATTCAGTGCCCACTTTGTTCCGTGAACAACTTCTACAGTCAGCCTCCCATGAACATCTTATGTTCCTTCTACCTCCTTAACTTTCTTAACTGTAACACACGTGTTTAACTGTTTCTCCTCACTATCTGGATTTTCTTACATACTTTGAAGATGGAACAGTTGAGGAGCTGGGTTTATTGACACTTTCAGCACCTTTTTTTATAGTCTTTCTGGCTTACAATACTTCTGTTATATTACTTTCAAAAAAATTTTTTTTGGACAGAAATCACTTATATATCTGACTATGTATGTAATATGTTTTCCTACATTGTAGCCTAAAGCCCTAAAGGGAAAACTTGTAGGACGGGAAAAAAAGGTCATCCATCCATATAGTAGAAAAGCAGCTCAAATTACAAGAGAAGCCCACAAACAAGAAAAAAAGGAAAAGTAAGTATCTTTTTATCATTTATATTATGCATTGGTGTAAAGCTCATTTATACTTTTATCTTTCATCAATATTCCCTTGTTCTTTCTTTAATAAATGTTAAGTATGTTCTATGCACTGAAAAAACAGATTTGTTGTTCTTTTCTTACTGAGACTGGGCTTATTTTTCTTGAGAATACTCCTTGGATTCTTGCAAACCTTTGTTTAATTTTCATACTTCTGAAAAAGTTGATTTCAACAAGTTTTGTTAGTATTCTCTGCTTTTATGGAAAAGTAGATTTTCATAGGTCCGTATGCCATTTTGGAAGTTGGTTTGTATTCTTGATGTGAACAATTCATAGGAAAATTTTCTTCTTAGGAATACAGAATGCATATGTAATGCCCTTTCTTTTCCATTTCCTTTCCCTTAGTCTCCCTTCTCTCGTCAGCAGCCTACATTTTATAATTTGCCAATTCGCCCCTACCCTCCATCTTTGGCCTGTAAGCGTCCCCAGGAACTGCTGTAGAAACAAATAAATAATTTAAAATGAAGTTACAAACACAAAAGTCATCATTTTGGCTATTTTTAAATGGCCTTACCATTTTAATAAATGGTAGATACATTTCCATACTCGCTGATAGAAGCCAGCATGTTCATTGTTATGTATTAATTCCTTACCCAAGACCTAAAGGCATATTTAGTAAAGGTTAACTCTTCCACAGTGATTTGGCTAGAAGTTTTCTGGAAGAGAATAGACAAGTGCTGTGATAGTATAATCAAATTTTTCTTTTTCTTTTCATAAAGGTTATTATGATGATAGCAGTATTGCTTTAAAACAGTACTTTTCAAACTTAAAGTATTTATATGTCACTTTCATGAATTTTGCAATGTCTTTTGACATAATTACCACTTTTGTGATTTTGCAGTCCTTTTACCATCTTCTAGTATTTCACAAACTTAGGTGAACATGAGATACCCCTGTAGGGCATATTAAAATGGTTTGTTCCCACCCCTGGAATTTTACATCAGAAGGTCTGGGGCAGTGCCAGGATTTTACATTTCTAACAAGCTTCCAGGTAATGTTGATGCTATTGCTGCTGGTTCAGGACCACACTGAGAACCACTGACCTATAGTATTATTAACTTAATATTCTTTTGGAACCTTTTTTCCTTACTTTTTTTTTTCTTCAAGGAGACATTTGATCTGTATTAAAACCAAGTAGATACTGTTGCCTTCCCTGTATGGTCTGAGCCTGAGGCATGCTTGCTTTATCCTCGGTGGAAAGATTTGGCAAAGGTTGTAAGACTTGTAAAATAAACTAATATTGAACTAAGTTTTCTTTTTTTTTTTTTTTTAGTTTTCTTTGTAATGTAATTAGGATCAAAAGACAATGAGGAAAAAAAGTAACTTGCTTAAAGATGATTTAATTCTGTGTCCATAAGAAACTTAAAAATCAGCTTATGTAGTACCGATGGTATACATGCAATATTTTAGCAAATACTGCTTTAGAATTTGGCTAAGTTCTTCAGTTCACTGAAGTGAGCTTAGTGAGCCTAGAATCTTTGTATGTTTTCAGTTGTATTCAGGATTTTATGCATTGATTTACAGAATCAACATAAAAGAATTATAGAAGGCTAAAACTGAACAACATGCTACTTGCTATATAACTTATTCTATCCAAGGAGGTTCCATTATTGGCCAAAGCTCCGTTTTTGTAGCACAGAGTTGAAAGGTAATACTTAATTTTTTCTGCTTGGACAGCGTTCTAAACAGGTTTTTCTCATTTATTTAAAAGAAGTCACCATTGTAACCATTAATGGCTCCAGAAGCAAACAAATGTACAGTTTTATTAGTGTCTAATGTATTTTATGAAACAAGCTTACTCCTGTCATAGATGTCCGTTTTTTTTCGAGTAGCAGCATCATTGACCATGAGTTATATTTAATTTAAATGGCATGATCACAAATATTATCCGAAAATAATGCTGATCTACCTGCACTAGAGTAGTACTTCCAGCAAGACAGAAAGGCTGAGTTGTATATTTTGGAGAGATGGTTGGTGAAAGATACTCAGACTCTTGGGACAAACTGTATGCAAGATGATAGAAAAGGTACCCGTAAGACTTAACTTGAAGTGCAGGTGCCCGTGGCTTCTGAGTAATGAATAACAGTTATCAAATACTGCTTTAAATACCTATTGCTGCATGAGAAATTATATGCCATTTCAGCAGCTTAAAACAGTTTCTCGGTCAAGAATTCCAGTGTCACTTAACTGAATGCTTCTGACTCAGTCTCTCACAAGGCTACAGTCAAAATGTTGACTGGGGCTACATTCATCCCAGAGCTTCATAGGGAGACGTTTTGCTTCCAAGCTTACTCCCGTGGCTGTTGACAGATCTCAAGTCATGCATGGCTGCCTATTGGCCGGAAGCATCAGTTCCTTGCCACATGAGCCTCTCCATGGGCTACTCACAGCATGGTAGCTTGGTTCCAACAGAGAAAAGGCTCTGAGATAGAACAAGAGAGGGTGGCCAGGATGGAAGACAGTCAGAGTGACATCCATTGTGCTATTCTATTTGTTAGAAGTCACTGGGTCTAGCCATCCACACTGAAGGACGTGAATATCAAGACACAAGAATCAGTGGGGACCATTTTAGATACTATCACCTTTTGTTAACTATCTGCCTACTAAGATATTTGGTTTTCTGAGGAACAAAGGCAGCTACAGTTCCAGTCTCTGTACTTTTATACAGAACTGAGGATTCTTTGTACTGCTTCCTAAGGTTTCTTTTTAGAGAGAATGACAAGTGAGGGGAAGATCAGGGAGGATATCTATTATGTTGCATTGCCTTTGACTAGTGGTAGAAGGATAGAAAACCAGACCAAGTTGATCACCTTGACTTTTATTGATAGACTCTGATTACTTAAAGATACTATAGGAGTGAATAGCAACAGCTGAGAGCTCAAACATGTTCTTCAGTATTTGAATGCTCTGATTTAAGACTGTTTGCAATATTGCTTCTGTTCGTATTAAAAGAAACTAGTATGGTTTGAAGACTAGACTAGTACATTGCAAATGATGAACAATTACGGACAGCAAATGGCTATTCTGTGTCATGATTTTAGCTTTATTTTATGATTCTGAGCTTAGCGATATTTTGTTGGTGTATACTGTCATGTCTTTTCCTGCAGAGTAACCAGCAAAGAACTCTACATACCAAAACAAAATGACTTAGTATGGAAAATTAACAGAGAAACTAAGCCTAATAAGTAAAAATCTAGGAAACAACTACTTTTGAGAATTAATCTCAAATCTCTCCACTTTTCTGTATCCCAACCGATACCACTCTAGTTCAGGCTTCCATTTAGTTCGTTCAGAATTATTGCAACCTGACTTCTTTTTAAAACAAATTTTTTTAATGTTTATTTATTTCTGAGAGAGAGACAGAACATGAGTGGCGGAGGGGCAGAGAGCGAGGTAGACACAGAATCTGAAGCAGGCTTCAGTCTCTCAGCTGTCAGCACAGAGCCTGATGCGGGGCTCAAACTTCCAAACCCTGAGATCATGACCTGAGCCGAAGTTGGTCACTCAACCAACTGAGCCACCCAGGCGCTCAACAACCTGACTTCTAACTAGATTCTTTCCTCTAGGCTTATTTGAAAGGAATGAATTTTTCTCTTTCTTGTTATGAAGTATTATTTTTATTTTTTTATTTACAATTTTTTTAATGTTTATTTTTGAGAGAAAGAGACAGAGATAGAGTGTGAGTGGGGGAGGGGCAGAGAGAGGGAGACACAGAATCTGAAGCAGGAGGCTCCAGGCCCTAAGCTGTCAGCACAGAGCCCGATGTGGGGTTTGAACTCATGAACTGCAAGATCATGACCTGAGCCAAAGTTGGGATGCTTAACTGACTGGTCAACTAGGTGCCCCTGAAGTATTCTTTATTTTTTAAAATCAACTTTGAAGTATAAATCACATTCAGTAAAATAGCCATATCTTCATTGTACAGATTTGAGTTTTTGACAGTACATTCGTGTAATCACCATGATTAGTGTATATGCATTTTCATTCTTCCAGAGGATTCCCTTGTGTATTGCTCAGCCCATCCTCACCCTGTACCCTAGACTCGGGGAACCATTGATTTGCTCTTTATTTTGATGGGTGAGATTTGTCTTTCCTATTGTTTCATATAAATGAAATGATTATAATTTTTTGTGCCAGCTTCTTTGTAATGTTTATGAAATTTTCCCATGTAATTTCATATATTGTCTTTCTTTTTTATTACTGAGTAGTATTCCATTGTTTGGAAATACAGTTTGTTTATTCATTCACCTTTTGGTGTTCATTTGGATTATTTACAGTACTGGGCTATTATCAGGTTCTGCAAAGTACGGGTCCAGCGATCTGTTTTTATTAAAAAGTTTTATTGGAAAACAGCCGTGCCCATTCCTTTTGTATTATTTGCGGCTGCTTTCAGGCTAAAATGGCAGAAATAAGTAGTTGTGACAGAGACTGACCACATGGCCCACAGAGCCTAACCTGTTATTCTCTGGCCATTTAAGAAAAAATTTGCCAGCCTCTGATATTATAAATAAAGCTGCCATGAACATTCATGTACAGTGTTTGTTTGGGCATTTGTTTTCATTTTTCTTTCAGTTCCTAGAACTGGAATTTCTGGGTCATGTGGTGAACGTATGTTAAAGTATATAAGAAATTAAGTTTATATGAAATAAGTTATAAGAACTGCTGGTCATATTATAGGTATCACGTTTAAGTGTGTACGAAATTGCTTTTTCCAAAGTGATAGTATTTTATATTTTCACCACCAGTGTGTAAGAGTTACATTCTCTCCATATCCTCTTACACATGTTGTATTATCAGTTTTTTAAAAATATTTTAACCATTCTGGTAGTTGTATAATAGTATCCCAGTATGATTTAATTTTGTACATATTGATGACTAGATGATATTAAGTATCTTTTTATGTGATTGTTGGTCATTTGTCTTTGATTTGATTAAAAATCTGTTAAAATCTTTGGCCCTCTTTGGTATTGGGTTGTCTTATTAGTGTTTGTAATTAGTGTTTGTATATTCTAAATACAAGTCCTTTGTTAGTATTTTGTATTATGTATATTTTAATCCGTTCTGTGCCTAAAGTTTTTTTTAATGTTTATTTATTTATTTTGAGAGAGAGAGAGAATACGTGAGTGGGGAGGGTCAGAGAGAGAGCTGGAGCTGGGAAGGGGCAGAGAGAGAGAGAGAGAGCGCCTGTGTGCGCATGCACACGAGTGAGGGAGAGAGAATCCCAAGCAGGCTCCACACTGTTAGCACAGAGCCTGGCATGGGGATTCAAACTCAGGTACTGTGAGATCATGACCTGAGCTGCAATCAAGAATTAGATGCTCAACCTACTGAGCCACCCAGGTGCCCTTGTACTTAAATTTTTTTTTTTTTTTTTTTTGAAAAAAGGCTTCATTTTATTTCTCCAATTTTCTCATTGTTTAATGTGGGAGGAGAAATCTGGTCTGCTTTGTTAGGGCAGGGACAGTAGTTTTTTGTTCATTGCTATATCTCTGGTGGGTAGCACAAAATGTGGCAAAAACTAGCTATCCAAAGGTCTCATCTGAATGAATTAGTATTTAGAATACCAACAATCGTGGGATTACGTATTACCCATACTGTTTTCTGAGAATAGATGAGTTCTTTGTTATAGTTCTTTGCAAATTATGAAAAGTAAACATTCTGTTTTATTCTTGTTGAAGTTTAAAAGGTGACAGTAAGGCATTTTAGCCTTGGTGCCTGCATTCCATCTTCTAGAAGGTATTCATTATTACTCTTTTGTGCACAAGTATTATCCACCTGAACATTCGTAATCCAATCAAGCCTTTTTTTTGTGTGTTTTCAAAGGTGATTTGCTCTATAGGTGTCCTTTGGTCGTTAGTCATTGAAGAGCTAAAGAAAAGTTTCTAGTAACATTGTGTTCCAGCGATTTAAAAGAAAAGCATGATGTTCAGTGTTTTCGCACTATCAGAATTAATTTCATATGTATAAAAGAATGATCCTTGAATTAAGGTTCTGTGGGCAGTTTTTTGTTTGTTTTTGACAGATTTTTAAAACTTGCTTTGGAAATTTTCTAACACATTATGCACCTTTTTTTCCCCAAGATTGAAGAATGAAAAGGCATTGCGTCTCAACCTTATTGGTAAGTAGATTTACTTATTTGACACTCTGGCTAGAGGATAGTGAAATTCTGCTATATGCCTATTTTTTTGATTCTTCTAGGCAAATACTATTTTTATCTAAATGAATTTTTTTTTACCAGATTTAATTAAAACCCAACAAAGTAAAATCAATCATTAGCTCTTAGAAAGCGTTAATAATGTCTACTCAGTTTTTTCAGAAACTATTTAGTTTATGTTTACCTACCTATATCTATCTATCTCTGAAGTTTAATTCTACTCCCTAATGATTAGAATTAGGAAGGATTATGGCCTAAGTATTTTGGAAACAGCAGCTTATATTTAATGATGTGGATACGTGCATCCTCAGTCTGTATCTCAGTGTCATAATCTTTTTTTTTTTGTCATATTTATTGTTAGTAAATTTTTACTTATTAGCCTGACTTAAAAATAGTGACCCTTAGGCTTTATTTGAACACTCCTCTCCAATGCTTTCTCAGTTAATAGAATAGTATTTCTAAGTAGGTCATCCATATCTGGGGTAGGGTCATTTCTTGATCTGTAATTTTGAGAAATCTAACTGAATATGACCCTGATCGTCAGATTTACTCATAAGGATGAGGTGTGTTAGCTCGTTGATAATGTTGGTCACTCTTTGCACAGTGTCTAGCAGCTCTTGTATGGTTAATATATTTAGTGACTTTGAGGCCCTGGACAGGTTACTTATTCTCATCTCTGAGTAGGGATAATAATGTACTGATCCTCATAGGATTGTAAAGGTCTTGACATAGAGCCTGATGCTTATTAAATGTTCAGCAACGACCATCTTCACCATTAATCTAATCAGGTTTGTTTCATTGTTTTAGAAAAGTTCTGTCCTTTGCTTTTGAAATACTTAGAACTTCATGTTCTGTTATGCTTTTAAAAAAAGAATTTTTCATTCTTACTGGACAAGAAATATACAGAAAAGCATCTCTTCCACCCGTCTCTTCCCCAAATTAAAATGTGACAATTTGATTTCTGACAGACTGGTTTAATTAGCTTTGAGCCCACACGAGCCTTTGTATTTAACATTGAAATAAATTTTGATACTATTTTAAACACAGTGATGTTGAAAATTATAATGAATACTCATTGCATAAGTGATAACTTACGGTGTTGAATGATCTTGGTACCTGTTGTTACAGGTGAAAAACTCCAGTGGTTTCAAAGTCATCTTGATCCCCAAAAAGCAGGATATTCAAAGAAAGATGCTTGTGAATTAATTGAAAGGTAAACACTGGGCGTGTTATGAGCAAAAGGTCAGAAAAGAGGGACTTGTTCAACCTGGTTCTTCAAGAGACAGAGTTCTATTCTGGATTTATAGAGGAGTAAACGGACTTTGTTATCTGAAAGGCTTTAAGATTCACACCCTGGCTTAGCCACTCTAGTAGGTTTGTAACCTTTCTGAGCCTGGGTGTGTTAGTTAACCCACCCAGTTAGTTCCTGGGGGTCAGGAAAGGCTTCCTAATGGAAATATTGTCTAAACTGACACCTGAAGAGTAAGAGTTAGCAGGTTGAGGTAAGTTAGCTGAAGAGCCTTTAGGCAGAGAGAATCACAGATAAGAGCGACATATGTAGTGATCTGCCAGACATTTGTTAACAGGTTCAAAGAGGGCATTGTGACAAGTACAGCTAATTAAGGACCTCAAGTATCATTGTAAGTTTGGACTTTATCGAAGGACATTGGGAGCCACAGGAAGCTTTTTACAGCAGGCACCTGAGATGGTCATATTTAAACTTTAGAAATGTCACAGTAGTGAGAATGAGGATGGATAGCCTGAAGGGGCATGGTTTTGGCCAGGACACTGTTGAGAGGCTCATGAAGCAATCCAGGCAAGAGATGATTCTGGTCTCTGCATCATTAGTAGCAGTATGGTGAAGAGAAATGAAGACTCTGGAGATATTAAAGAAGGTAGAAAGTCTCGCTCTTTAGTGAAAACTTAGATGTGGCATAAAAGGGACAGAGTAGCATCAAGGAGGACACCTACATTGTTCACTTGGCCAGCTGGGTGGATGGCTATACTGTTTCCTGAGGTAGAGAGCCAGAGATGGAGCAGGTTTGGTGGGGGATGAGGGGGACTGGGGTGAACATAAGTTCACTTTTGATGTGTTAAGCCTCCATGGGACATCCAAATGGAGATGTCCAGGGGGTGGTTGAATATGAGGATCTGGAGTTTAGCAGATACTTGGAATAGCAGGCAGTGATTTGGTTGCTGGAATTTCAGAAATGGTGGGGTTATCCAGGAAAGGTCTGAAGTCTGAGGACTCGAGGAACTCAGAAGAATACAAAAATTTCAAGGACGGGTGAAGCCTGGGGTTTATATTTTATTTATTTATTTTTTTTTAATTTTTTTTTAATTTTTATTTTTGAGACAGAGACAGAGCATGAACGGGGGAGGGGCAGAGAGAGAGGGAGACACAGAATCTGAAACAGGCTACAGGCTCTGAGCTGTCAGCACAGAGCCCGATGTGGGGCTTGAACTCACGGACGGTGAGATCATGACCTGAGCCGAAGTCGGACGCTTAACCGACCAAGCCACCCAGGCGCCCCTGGGGTTTATATTTTATTTTATTTTTATTTATTTATTTATTTATTTTTTTAAATTTTTTTTTCAACGTTTTTTATTTATTTTTGGGACAGAGAGAGACAGAGCATGAACGGGGGAGGGTCAGAGAGAGAGGGAGACACAGAATCGGAAACAGGCTCCAGGCTCCGAGCCATCAGCCCAGAGCCCGACGCGGGGCTCGAACTCACGGACCGCGAGATCGCGACCTGGCTGAAGTCGGACGCTTAACCGACTGCGCCACCCAGGCGCCCCTATATTTTAAATGAAGTAATGTCAGCCAAATGTACAGACTTGTAATTCAGGTTGCTTTC
This sequence comes from Panthera uncia, assembly GCF_023721935.1. Classification (NCBI taxonomy): domain Eukaryota; kingdom Metazoa; phylum Chordata; class Mammalia; order Carnivora; family Felidae; genus Panthera; species Panthera uncia. The sequence goes on from NC_064811.1 coordinate 137,355,855, forward strand.
TCATTTCTCAGGTATTTAAATCGATTCAGCAGTGAACTAGAGCAGATTGAATTACATAACAGCATCAAAGACAGGCAGGGAAGGCGGCACTGTTCCCGGGAGACAGTCATCAAGCAGACAATGGAGCGTGAGCGGCAGCAGTATGAAGGATATGGTCTTGGTGTGTTTTCTGTGATTTTATTTTTACTCTCTAAAATACATAGCCATATCAGATTTATAATTCATTTCAAATGCTTAATTTTTAAAATTCTGTTTATTTAGTTTGTTTTGAATTTCTTCCTCTGATTTCCTTTCTTTTGTGAGTATATCAAACAATTTTTTACTTCATTTTTTTCCTTACATTCTCAAAACTGTCACTTGTGACATTGACATCGTATCTTTCTACTGTGACAATAAAGCTTTCCTCTCCCTCTGGCACATACCTAATTTGCTTTATTGTGGAGTTATTGCCCGTCTCCAACTACATCTGTGTTCCTTTAGAGTGGGTGCTGTGCCCTCCCCGTCTTTGTAATTCTTACAGGACCAACCTTTATGGGTTGTAGTCATACTTGAAAAACTGTAAAATCGAACATTCATTCATTCATTGTGGCATTTCTGTGTTGCTGGTTTACTAACATTTTCAGAAGAAAAGCACTTAAGTGAGGGTACTTAAGGCTTGCAAGGCCCACAAACAGTGATGACACAGAGGCAACATGGCCTGCAGATGGCATTTGATTGACTTATTAATTGCCATTGTAGAAAAAACCTGGTGATTGCACATGAAAAATGTAGATTTCTGGCTTCTTTTTAAAAAATGCAAATGGTCTGGCAGCATAATCCACTATAGTGGAGTAACAGCTGTCCCTTTTAGATTTGATCATATATTCTTAAGTTTGCCATGGTCCTGTACATTCCTTCATTCACATTCCATTCCTAGTCCATGTTATGATTGCATTTATGGTACATGGATTTACTTAAAAAGCATAGTATGAATGAAATACTTAATAGCAAATTAAATTTTTAAATTTTGGTAATAATAACACTGAAACACTGACCCTAAAGGAAGTATCTTGTGGATAACTGTTGTGTTGATCCCAGCCTATTGATAGTGGTGCTGTCTGCTAGACATGCCTGAAGCACCCACCTGAGCGCCTGGTACTTGTGGTGAGCCCCCATGGGCATTTCCCCAACCAGAGCCAGTGTTGTGGTAGGACCAGGTTTTGTGGTTCTTACTAGGATTGCATGATACACCTCAGTAACAACCATCAGGGGACTTTGGGAAAAAAAGATTTATTACTCACAAGTCCTGGAGGGTCCACAGCACAACCCAGGGCATACAGGGAGGACGAAGGTAGAGAGAGGGAGTGTGGACCTGGGGCTCTACCTTTATTAGGATCCAAGGTGAGGTGCCAAGGGTTTCACAGGTTCATTCTTTATTGCCAAATTAGAAACACAGCAGTGGGAGTTAGGGCACGAGAAGGGAAAAGTGGGGTCACTCGAGTGTTTGGTTACCAGGGCTTTCTGGAAGGGAACTTTCACGGATGGGGGCGGCCTGGTTTCTCATCTAGTTGTTTTGCTGTAGCTGTGTCATACAGCTGGCAAGACTTTTATTTGAGAAGGGTGTCTGTGATACGGATGTCTAGACAATCAAAAGCTTAACGTCAGGCACCTACACTACAATAATGCTAGAAACCCTGAAGTAGTTGGTAGTTCCTCTTCATCATCTGTAAGAAGTGCGTTCCTAACTGAAAAAATAACAGAAAATAGCTTTAGAACTAGATAGATCTGATTTAAACCCTTACAGCTTACTATTAAACAGGACAAGTTATTTAAATCCTCCCCTCCTGCGGCTTTGTTTTCTTCAGTTTAAACATTGCAATAAATAGCATACCTACTTCCACAGGTTGTTTAAAAGTTACATAAAGTTTGATTTATCAAAGTACCTGGCACAGGAAGTTGAGGGAGAGCTTCAACTACTTCCTTTCATGGAGTTGTCACCATCAGACTGTAAAATTTGTTTATGTTCGTAGTCTCCATTTTTCCTCATGTTCCATTTTCTTTGTAACCCACTTTAATTAGCTGTCGTTTCCACTCAACTAACAGTACTGGCAAATAGTTGCTATACTGGGCATTGATTCTCAGTCAACTTTTCTGCATCATTTGATACAGATGATCAATCATTTCATTTTCTTGTCACACGTTTCATTTGGTAAAGAAGACCCTTTCCTACTTGTCTTTCTAGGTCACTGGCCAAGACTTTAGTGTCCTAAATTGACTCCTCCTCTTCACAAACTAAATTTTGGCCAAGGTCTCTACTTTGGGGCCTCTTCTTTTTATCTGTCTATACCAATTCCTAATGGATTTCATTCTGTCTTGGTTTGAAATACTGTCTACATGCCCATAATTTCAAAATTTGTGTCTGTCAGTGCTAACTTGTCCCTAGAACTCCAGATTTGCATTATCAAAGATGGGTTTCTTAAAATCTCTACTTGAATGTCTTATAGGCATCTCAGACCTGACCTGTCCCAAAGCAAAGTCCAGCTCTTCTCCCAAAACTTTCTTCTCCCACATGATCTGTATTTCTGGCAGTGGCATCAGTTGTTCAGGTCAGAAGCCCATGCATAGTCACTTTTACGCTCCGTCCATATCCTCAGTAAAATACATTTTGCGTCTGATAAATTCTGTTACTGTCACCACCTCCCTAGTTTGAGCCACCATTGTTTCAACTGTACCATTGTAACGGCCTCCCGGTTGGTCTCTGTGCTACCGCTCTTTCCTTCTAAAGTCTGTTCACCATGTAGCCAGCAGAATAATTAACAGGACGAGGCCAAGGTCAGACACGTATTGGTGATTGAGTCACCCCAAAAACTCAGATCCGGTGTTGTTTCAGGCATGCCACAGTGCTGCTTCCAGTGTCAGGGAGTGCGTCTGGTGAACAAGTCACCTTCTTAAACTAAGCCCTTTATACTTCCAAAACTTACTTTTCATATAGCATCACAGCAGTGCTTTGAAATTTTGTTTTGCTTTGGATGTTTTCGCTGTCACTTTTGTATGTGAGATAATAAACAAGGAAACTGTAAAGTGTTGTAATTTAAAGAACATTGCTTAATGGATGTAAATTATTTTCTTTCCTAGAGATTCCAGACATTGTAAACGCAGGTAATCTGAAAACTTTTAGGTAAGTCTGTCTCTTTTTATTACTCCTTGAAGCTGCATGTAAAATACATGAGACATAAACTTTCTTCCCTTATGAACCTAGAACTTTGAACTTAGCTCTAATGAGCTAAAAAAAAAAAAAAAAACTCAAGGGTTTCTTTTAACTTTTTCTGTTTTATCAAAGTAAGGCTTTTCCTAACTTGTGTTTCTTTGAAACACCTGATGTACACTGAAATGATAGTGACATGGTGCTTTTATTTATTTTTAAAAGAAAATTTAGATACCTTAATATAATACCTAAAAGAACTTGTTCTCACTATTCTTCCCCAGTTCATACTTTTTAAAAGATAACCTAACAGCAACAGACTTGATGGCTCAGAGTTCTTTCAGAAAGGATGGTTATTGGGAAGTGATCCCAGAGAAAAAGTTAAGTCATCAAGAACTAGTTAGTCTGGTAGTTGAAAGATTGAGTTTTCTAGTGTAACAATAACATGTTTTTTGTTTCTGAAAATTACTGTGATTTACCACCATGTGTGAAAAGAAGAATCTTTTCTGACTGCATTTTGGAAATCTGCCAGATAGATCTAGGTCCTACTTTTTATTTATTTATTAAAAAGTTTTTTCATTTTTATTTATTTTTGAGAGAAAGAGAGACAAAATGTGAGCAAGGGAGGGACAGAGAGTGAGAGGGAGACACAGAATCCAAAGCAAGCTCCAGGCTCTGAGCTGTCAGCACAGAGCCCCATGTGGGGTGGAACTCCTGAACTGTGAGATCATGACTTGAACTGAAGTCAGACTCAACTGACTGAGCCACCCAGGTGTCTTAGTTCCTACTTTTTAGATTCTTGAAACCATATGGCCAGACTGAAGATTCAGGTTAGGGAGAATAAAAGAATGGAACAGAGCCTCCTTCTAACTTCTGCCTAATATTTTCCTGAATTGCTTTTTGGAAGTTTTGGATATGTGGGAATCTGTGTGCAGTTATAGCTATTATAGGTTAATGAGAAGATGCAAGAAATATGGACAAAGCGGACCTCAGTTCTTGGGACTCTTTTTTTTCCTAATGCATTTATGTTGTTTGTTTCTAGTGCATTTGAATCTACTATACATTCATAAGCTTTGTTCTGCTGCTTTTAGAGTTTTAAATACATTGACTGTTTCCCCACCTCACACCCCAGCAACCCTCTGTGTGTACTCTCTTTTGTTTAGGGAGTGGGATTTGGATCTGAAGAAATTGCCAACCATTAAAATGAGAAAAATTTGTGCTAATGATGCAGTTCCCAAGAAGTGCAAGAAGAAAACTATTATAACCGTAGACAAAGATTTAGGGGAATTGGAACTAAAAGATGAATCCAGTGACTCAGATGAGGAAATGACTGCAGTGGCCTAATTGTCCTTTATTTCAGTTGAAAGTAAATAAATGGAAAGCGTGAAGTTATATTTGAACTGATTATGGTAAATAACTATCTACATACAAGAATTTGCCATGTAGCTTATCATCTTTCATGATGAAACTCCCATTTGCAGTTTCAAACAGTGTTATGATTTTCACTTAAAAATAAGTGTTACTTTCCATTTACATTAAGTTGCTAAAATAGATATAGTGAAATAAAATAAAAGTATTCTAAGATCCATTTAACCTGATTTTCCTGGGCATAGGGAGTGATCTGAATAAGGGAAAAAAAAGTTTTAATTTTTTTCATGTTCACCTTGGATCACCTAATCTCAGATTGTGGGGTATGTACAGCAATGTGTTTTCTGAAAGAGTCCCGTGCATACTTCTTGAGTAGTGGTGATAACAAAATTGTCTTTCAGTAATGTGTTTCACTAATCTTCCTCTTAAATTAAATCTGTTTTCTTTCCTTGTAAGATAGGGAAAATGTGATATGGAATAAATACACACTGATGGATTGTACATTATTTTTATTATCTTTGAGCCAGAGTTTAATGGTAAAGAAAAAAATGGTGACTATTTTCGTAATGTTAGTCTCCCACACTGTAATTTGTTATCTTTTAACAAATAAGATAAGTGGTTGCAGGTTAACTCTTTTTGTTTGTATATTTCCTGCTTTCTCATGAAGGCTGATAGGTTTTATCTGTGTAAACAAAGATCAGAGCATCAGTTATTGCGATTGTGTTATTTATTCTTCTAAGTGATACACTAAATGACATATAATATAACTCAGTATTTCAAATATGAAAAACATGAATGTTAGAATGTTGTTCTTTATAGGACTTGTTAAATGCAGTTATCTTTTAGGCTGTTTTCTAAGGGATACAATGCAAGTGTCTTTGAGTATTTTCAAGAACATAAATGTAAAAGGATGCTATAAGAGGTTTACTAGACATCAACTAAGTCTTGTTAACAACTTATTTAAAATATTACAGCTTTTTTTACTATTGACAATTAAAAATAAAATTTATTTCCATAATTTCACTTCTTAAAGTTCCAATTATTTCATTTTCAGTGTTTCATTTCAGTGTTTCAACTGATGCTGATTTGCTTTCTTTAGTAATCTTTGTAAGAGTATGGTTTTATGGTTAGAGAAGTTCCTGTCTCTTTAGTCACTGGAAAGTGTCCTTTTTTTTGGGGGGGGGGGTTCATTTTTGTTTCAAAATGGCTATAAACACTGAATCTTTTTTTTTTTCTTTCAATATATGAAGTTTATTGTCAAATTGGTTTCCATACAACACCCAGTGCTCATCCCAAAAGGTGCCCTCCTCAATACCCATCACCCACCCTCCCCTCCCTCCCACCCCCCATCAACCCTCAGTTTATCCTCAGTTTTTAAGAGTCTCTTATGCTTTGGCTCTCTCCCACTCTAACCTCTTTTTTTTTTCCTTCCCCTCCCCCATGGGTTTCTGTTAAGTTTCTCAGGATCCACGTAAGAGTGAAAACATATGGTGTCTGTCTTTCTCTGTATGGCTTATTTCACTTAGCATCACACTCTCCAGTTCCATCCATGTTGCTACAAAGGGCCATATTTCATTCTTTCTCATTGGCACATAGTACTCCATTGCACATAGTACTCCATTGTGTATATAAACCACAATTTCTTTATCCATTCGTCAGTTGATGGACATTTAGGCTCTTTCCATAATTTGGCTATTGTTGAGAGTGCTGCTATAAACATTGGGGTACAAGTGCCCCTATGCATCAGTACTCCTGTATCCCTTGGGTCAATTCCTAGCAGTGCTATTGCTGGGTCCTAGGGTAGGTCTGTTTTTAATTTTTTGGGGAACCTCCACACTGTTTTCCAGAGTGGCTGCACCAATTTGCATTCCCACCAACAGTGCAAGAGGGTTCCCGTTTCTCCACATCCTCTCCAGCATCTATAGTCTCCTGATTTCTTCATTTTGGCCACTCTGACTGGCGTGAGGTGATATCTGAGTGTGGTTTTGATTTGTAGTGAATCTTTTTTTAAATTATTTTTTGATGCAAAAAGGTGATTTTATTAAAGCACAGGGACAGGACCTGTGGGCAGAAAGAGCTGCTAAAACTGAATCTTCAAGAGAAGAGAAACTGTTTTATCTGGTCTGATATTTAAAAAGTCTTACTATTCTGTTAGATAAATAACTTATGAAAATGGCAGATTGTGCGCTCCCTTAAACATTTGTTCCTGGTTTTCCCTATACCATCAAAGCAAAAAATAGAACAAGCACCCTGGTTGGAACTAGAATAGGTAGGTATTTGTTGAATGGAGGAATTTACTTTATCATTTAGGATAATAATTATAATTCATAATTTTATTATATATCATTATAAATAATTATATCATGACAGTAATCCTGTTACTCCTGGCTGGACCAAAGTAGCCTAAGAGATAATTTGTTGTTAGAGTATTGCTTTTAAGTGATATCCTTAATCATTATCTATAGAACATGTTTTTTTCCTGCAGGGATAACTTGTGCTGCCTTATGTAGGCTCCTTCCTTTCGGTCAGTAGATTGTCTTTGCAAGATGGCTTCCGCAGTCCATGGCCTTGGAAGAGAACTCACTGGCAGTTCTTTGTAAACCAGGGGTGGTGAATTTTTTTTTTTTTTTTTTTTTTTTTTTGTTTTTTTTTTTTTTGTAAAGACCCAGCTAGTAAATATTTTAGGTGTTGCAGCCCAAATGCAGTTTCTTTTTGCATGTCTGTGTGTGTGTGTGTGTGTGTGTGTTTTACTACCCTTAAAAAGGTAAAGCTCATTCTTAGTTGTGGCCATACACAAAATAGGCTGGATTTTTCCTGCTTGCCATAGTTTGTCAACAATAAGCGGAACTTCACGGATATGAGCTAATGGTACATCTCTAAGCTCAGAGCCGTCAACTCTGACAGTGGTCTCTTTCCAGATATCCTAGTCACTTCTTTTCCTCACCGACATAGGTGTCTCCTTAGGACTCTGTCACCTCAAATAGGAGCTTTTACTATTCTTCTATCCCTGTGTTTCAGGAGCAGGAGATTAGACAGGTGTCCTCTTTCCTCTATTGCCACTGCCACTTCTCTGTTCTTTGAAGTTCTATCACTGTCACCCTTTCCTTATTATCTTACCTCCCAGAAGAACCTTCTCATTCATTGAAGACTTTACTTGGCTCCGTTTTCTTCTCCCTTATTTTAATCATTTCAGTGAATCCGGGACCTTGTGGATAACAAATCTAAAATTGTGACCCTTTTCTCCACTCCATTCAGACACTTCTCAGTGGCCACACCCAGATACTTACCAGCTCCTGAAACTCCCGTAAAATTTGACTATTCTGTGCTCCATTCACCATCTCCTATCCCCCTCCACTGCTGAAGTTCTGTACTTTGACCTCATTCTTTCATTGTGCACCACCTATCTCCTGTTTTCAGATTCTTTTAAGTTTTGTTTAGATTCGGGTTTTAGAGTTGCCTCCTGTCACATGCTCTCCATCCCTCTGCCCCTGACTGCATAGTATTCGTCTTTCAAAACTCAGAGGAGCACACCAGGTTATCTGTTTCCTTTGTACCTGTTGTTCCCAAGTAGCTCAGCATTTGTGGAGAGTATCAGGTTTTTCCATTCATGTTTGTACATCTCAAGTGGATTCTCAATACTGCTTAGCAGTTTTACTGTGTACCTGTAATAAGTTCATTTTTCCAACTTTTAGATAATTTTCACTACTTTAAAAAAAATTTTTTTGATGTTTGTTTATTTCTGAGAGAGAGAGAGAGACAGAGCCCAAGCGGGAGAGAGGCATAGAGAGAGGGAGACATAGAATCCGAAGCAGGCTCCAGGCTCTGAGCTGTCAGCACAGAGCCTGACACAGGGCTCCAAACCCACGAACCATGAGATCATAACCAGCCGAAGTCGGACACTTAGCCGACTGAGCCACCCAGGCGTCCCTCACTACTTTTTCATGTTCTAGCTTAGCTTTAATATTTGCCTCCTCAACCAACTGTTCACTTTATATACATCGTTGAGACAATGAAACTGCCCTCCCCTTTCCCTCTCCCTCCCCTTCCTTCCCTTTCCATTTTATGGATGTAGCAGCTTTTCTCCTTTCAATGGCAAATACTCCTATTTGTGTCCTGGATCCCAATCCCTGTTCTCTCATCAGGAACCTTGAATCTTTCCCAAGTTTTTCACCTAATTTCTGAAAACTGCTTGTAAATCATCTTTGATTCTTCACTTTCTCTCTTCCATACCCTCCCAATTAAATTTAATTAGTCGGTATTTGTAGTTCTGTTTTCAGAAAGAGAGTCAAATCAGTCCATGTCAGGCCATCTCCACTCTGCCCTTACCTGTCACTTCCTCACTGGCCTTCATGCCACCATTCTTGTTCTTCATAATCCATTCTCTGGAGTTGCTGATGAATTTTTGAAAATGTACACTACAATATGCTACTCCTTTGTTCATCTTGTTATAGTATCATTCTGTCATTTCTTAATTAGGTATGTTTATTTGATGGGTATAATTTTGTTTCTAAACACTTATTTTTTCAGAACAGTTTTAAGTTCACATCAAAATTGAGGGGAAGGTAAAGAGATTATCCGCCCTGCCCCCACACATGCACACCTTCCCCCATTATCGACACCCCCTACCAGAGTGCTATATTTGTTACAACTGCTGAACCTACATTGACATCCATCATATTTGGGGTGAAATTCACATGACAAATAATTTGATTCCTAACTGCTTCTCCAACCTTTACTTGTTTCCACTCGCCCTTGGCTTATTGGACTTCAGGTACACAGACCTTCTGTCTATTCCTAGAATGGCCAAACTGTTTTCTATTGTGGAACAGCTCTGCTGGCACCCTGAAGACCTTGTGTTTATCCATTTAGGCCAGGCTAGGTTCAGGCTAACCTGAGCCATGATGGCCCATGATCTTCCTGGAACACAAGGATTTGGGGCATGTGAGGAACTATCATGGGCCACTTCATGTATGCCTCCCTGTCTCCCAGAGAAGATGTGAGACAGTTGTCCTTGCCTCCAGATTTTGATGAAGTATGAGACTTTCCATTTTGAGTCCCTTTAGGGCAGAGCTGCAGGCCACAAAGTTGCTTAGCTACAACATGGAATTAGTATCTCAGCAACAAGGTGCCCCACCCCTTCTGTTGCATTATAGTGTCCTCTTTCATGTCTCATGCCCCCTCTTTTTGTGTCTTTTCTTGGGACAGGACTCATGGGGCTACTGGTGGTTTGTCTTTCTTCTGCTATCACTGTAAGTAATAAACTTTGTGACCCTAACAAGGGCTTGCTGTTTCTACGGTAGCTGAATCTTGCTTGACAACCACTTGGGACTTTGGTTATTGTTCCCATTGCCTGCATTGCCCTTTCCCTGAGTTCCAAGTATTTCTTCCCATTCTCTTGCTTCCTTTGGTATCTCTATCACATCTCCCAGTTTTAGGACCATTAGCTGAACACACAGTGACAATGACTTGTGATCCAGGAGTATTTGCTGTAATTCAGGAGGTGCGAGGAGACTATAAGTGGATATCCAATGAGGCAGAATGAGCACATACAATTAGTCTACCAGAATGACCTGGAGGTGGCCTTGGGCTAGGCAGTGGGTTTACCCTGAATTCAGGTTTAGAAGTTGGGGCTTTGGAGAGAGACATTTTCTTCTCTTACCAGCAAACATCATAGATTAGAAATTGATTCCACAGTCTTTCTCCTATTATATAGTATGTATGAAATTATCTAAATTTACTATTTTATTATGTCTGAGTAGACAAATACTGTTAAATTCTTTGGTATATCCAAGCCTTATTTATGAGACAGTCCTTTCTTTACATTATGATTTTTCTTCTAGAGGTTTTGCTGTTTTGTTTTTTGTTTGTTTGTTTTTAACAGGTTTTGAAAATCTGTTTAGATTATTTCTATTGGTTTTCCCCTGTTAATGCACCTCTTTATTCCTTTCTGTAATATCAGGGTGAATCCGCCTGTGTTGGCTTTAAAGTAACTATGAATCTGTTCAGAAGCTGCTTAAACATCCAGACTGTTATAAAATCTTAACAACTCAAGATTTTTTGAATGTCGCAGATACAAACCTGCAGAAATCCTGGTAAATTAGGCAAAGAGTACAGAAACCACAACAAAAATTTAGGTCACTTGTTTAATATACAAAGTCTTTCTTTCACAGATAATTATTTTCTTTTCCTTAATTCATCTCAGTACACATTATTCACAAAACAGTAAGTTGTTAATGCAAGAGAATTAGGTAAAACCAAAAAAGTACAAATGCTCAATCTCAAAAATTGCACACAGTTAAAATAATTTTTCCTCATTTGTTTTAAATTTTTTTTTTTTCAACGTTTTTTTATTTATTTTTGGGACAGAGAGAGACAGAGCATGAACGGGGGAGGGGCAGAGAGAGAGGGAGACACAGAATCGGAAACAGGCTCCAGGCTCCGAGCCATCAGCCCAGAGCCTGATGCGGGGCTCGAACTCACGGACCGCGAGATCGTGACCTGGCTGAAGTCGGACGCTTAACCGACTGCGCCACCCAGGCGCCCCTCCTCATTTGTTTTAAATGTGATATCCAATTTCAAAATGGGCTTCAGATTTGGAGGAAACATTGCAGCCCAAAATAACAGCACTTCCTTTCAGCTGTATTGATATGTAAAATAGCACCTTTGGGCTGACTTAAGAAAAAAAAGGTTTTTATCTTTCTTAATTAAAGTGTAAGTCTTTCACAATTATTATATAACAACTACAATAATGAATAAGTTTAAAGAGCTCTACTTTGTTCCGAAATATTCATTGGCAAGGTAAGGAAAGGTAAACTGTCAGTCAAATGGAATAATCTTCCCCACCACACCCCCTTGGCAATTACAGTCTCTTAATGATGTCATTGCTCTAATGAGCTAACTTTCCAGCCAAACAGTAGATGTTTTAGGGGTACCCAGGGACCTTTTGCATAACAAAATAAACGAGGCTATCTCTGGGGCAATAATCACATGTAATAGCAGCTCAGAGTGAGATTCAAGCCGGGGATATTTTAAAACACTTCTTCAATATACACCTATCTTCAATGTGTCCACTGCTATATCCCAGGTTGATGGGATCATTTTTGTTTGGATTTTTTTCACTTTTGTTTTACTTGTGTTTGTTCTCAAGCTTAATTGCCTTTTGGACTTCACTCTTTAAAAAAATAACTGGAATTTCTCCTTTACAATTCAATCTTTGATACAATGAAAGTGAGAGTTCTTTTAAAAATTAACAGCGTAAATGTCTGTAGTTTATGGTATTGATACTACCAAATGCATGATTATAAAAAGCCAAGATTTTTAACAATTGTGTTGCCATTCTTCAATTTCAGTCCTTTGTTTCAATTCCGTTTTTTTACATGAGCAGGAAAACATGCTTCAAAAAAACTGTCAGCCTGGAGAGTAGTTTTTGAAGGGTATATCCAGTCCACAACAGTATTGTCACAAAGCCAAATCCTTTCACTGAAAGGGCAGTTGCCACACAGAATATGAAAGGAAATCAACATTAGGTTTTAAATGCATGTAATTATTTCAGATTGTTTGAACTATAAACAGCCATTATAGGAAAACTTTGTAAAAGATTTAAATTCAGGAGTTCAGGGTTTATATATGAAGTTCAGAAGAATAACAGCAGAATAAAAAGCTGACTGTTAACCTTCTAGGGAGCTATATATATTATTATATTCTCATTACAAGAAAGTCAAGGCTTTTGTAAGTTAATTTTGAGAATTTAGGTATGATCTTAAAACACTATGTCATATTTTCTTAAGACAGTAATGCTGATCTTTTAATTCTAGAAATGTTTTCTTAGTGTTAGGTGTGACCCTTAATAAACAAGGCCTATTAGCCAGTCCTCTCCCATTGAGAAATGAGCTATGCATTTACCAATCTTTAGATTTGTACAGAATTTAAATAGTATTTTTGGTGGTAATTAATCATTTTCCTTCCAGAGCAGACAAAAGAGATAACATTTCATTGCTTGCTGGTGACAGATTCCCTCCCACTTCCTCCCCCCCTGCCCCAGGGAATATATGTAAACAACTTGTTCCCATTGCTAAGCTCCTGGAGAAATGGATTAGTAAAAAGCTTAGGGCAATTAACAGAAAAATTGAATCAAGGTTAATCTATTGGGTGATATGCCATGGTTAAATCACCCAAAGCTTCTATTCATGAGTATTTATCTTAAAACTTTAAAATAGAAATTTAAGAGGAAGTTAATACAAATTTTAGTCTGTTTAAAGTTCATTCATTTTTTATTACACCACTTTTACCCTTATTTGTGCAGAAATTTTGGTACACTTTCGTTAACTTCAACTGGGTCTTCCCTGTGCCTTTATTCCATACCCTCCATAACAAGTTTTAAGAAAGATGTTTTAAACCTTTTGTTTCCTGACTGACCAAAAACCTTACCACTTTTCTCATGTACATACATGAAATCACACACACACACACCACACACACACACACACACACACGACATTGTTTACCTTTTCTTTATTTCTAGGAATTGGGACTATTTGGACTAAGTGTCAGCCACTACTAATATTCATATCTTTCTCCTCATTAAAAGGTTATTTCCTTTTCCTTTCTTATATGATAATCCGTGAAGAACAAGCACACTGATAATTACAAAGTGCATCGATGTGATACCCAGGTTTGTGCAATGCGATACCCATGCTTTGGTTCCTATGGCCATCACAGTTGCCTTTTCACAATAATAAATATGACAGCTAACAAAAATAAATCACCTTTTAAAATGTAGAACCTCTTTCTTTGACAGGTCACTACATCTATAATCATTAATCTAGCTCACTGCAGAATCTATCATCCACGCTTCAGTTTTACATGAATATGCAAGGAGCACGATAATCAGCTGCACATCAAACCTCAACAACTCAGTTTATTACTTATCACAAAATCTATTCAGTATCTTTACTTCCCAGCTGAGCAGGGAAATGCTGTCAGCTTTTTCAGAGTCTAAATGCTTGGTCATAACTACTCCTGTCAAGTTGATACCACTTGTGGATTAAAAAAAAAAAAAAAAAACTTACACATCTGACCTAAGAAAAATATTTAATTTCTGTTTCCTTATCATCTGTGCTTCATAGTAGCAAACAAGCTAATTTCAGAACTTTGCCACAGATCATTTCATCCTTCCCTACTTTTTTTTTTTTTTTTTTTTTTTACCTTTTAGAGAAATGGTAAGTTCACCTAACTCAGGATGTTTAATTTGATGAATGTAAGTGCTTAATAAAACTGTAATATTTGAGAGACTCTGAATAAAAGAATGAATTGAGCTGTTGTTTTTAAATATTCAACTGTTCGATGAAGCAGAGGTCCTGCCTCTAATTTTAGGGCTGTGCTATCCAGTACAGTTAATTCAAATGAAGATACGTTGTAAAGACAAAATACATACTGGATTTTGAAGACTTGGTTCATAAGAAAAAGATGTAAAATATCTCAATTTTAATACTGATGACATGTTGAAATGATGATATATAGTGTTAAATAAAATATAAACATTTCATTTAGTTTTACTTTTTCTAATGGGGCTGCTAGAAAGTTTAAAATGTATGCATATGATATGTCCTGCGTTTGTGGCTCATGTTATATATCTGTTGGACAACACTGTTTTAAGAGGGACGAGATAAAATATAGAGCCTGATAGTTGATTTCAACTTCTGTAGGTATTTAACAGTGCTAATTACACCCAAAAACCTCTGAAAATCTTTTGCTCATGACTTAAACATAATTCTAAGTATTGATCTCTTCAAATGTGTATTGCATCTATTTTAAAAACATGCATCTGTTAAAACAACTGGACTCCACTATAGCCATAAAAATCTGTTAGCCATCCAAAGTATAAATATCAAAATATGCATCCTCCCAAGTTTGCTTCTGATATGACGTAAGGATAATGTAGACAATTTCAAGCTTAAAACCAAGTATGTTTCTTATTTCTGGATGAGAGAGTTAACATTACAAGGCCTTAGAAGAAATACACATTGCAATTCAAGTCTGTATTCTTAAACTTTGTCCTGCTATCGTGAAGATGCATGTGTCCATGTAGTCTTTCGTCATTGCCTGAAAGCATCCCTCGCTCCATTGGTTCTTAATTGTCTTAGAAATCACCTCTAGCCAATTTTTCACATTTCTGTATCATACTTTGGACTGCTTCATGGGATCCTGGTCATCGGTGCCTTTTGGTCCTTTCCTTTTTTGAGCAAAGTAAGGAAGAATGAGTCAGTAGGAGAAAGGAGAAGATAAAGGAGTGAATGATTCAGGATCACTTCTGTCATTTGTAGTGGCTAAGGGCTAGAAAGATACCCTTCAGTGAAGAAACTCCCAACTGTTTGTGTCACACCGGGATGACCTCAGGGGGGCCTCCCTCTGCAGATGGCAGTGAATTTGTACCCGTTTGTGATACAGGCACCACCACAGCATCTTTGATGTCCGTGTTTATGTTACACGAGAAATTCTTCTCCTGCTTTTTGGCAGTGTCTGGGCAATTTTGCACAAAGATCACACGGTTGTAGGCCTTCAGCCTGCGCCATAACTGAACGTAGACTTTACACTGTACGTACATGAAGACAAGACCTCCCGTGAAGCCAATGGCCACCACAACCAGTTTTGTCCAAAATGGCCATTCAAGAACACCTTTGAAATAAAAAAGAGAATGTTATCACCAAGTTGTTATCAATGGACTTGGTAATTTTTTTTTTCTATGACTCCTTCAAAAGACCATGCCTGCCTACTAAATTTTGTGGATAAGAAATATATTGTTAACAGGCAGTAAAATTCTAACCAGAATTGCTTAATTGCTTTCAACTCTTTTAAAGGTACTGTTGAAAGTCTACATGAAGGAGCTCACCTACCACTATAATGGTCTTATTTCTCCTTATAGCATCAAGTATGCGACATTAGACTTTAGATACTTACTTTGACATTTATTCCTTATAGTGAACATACTAAGTGAAAGAGTCAGTTTAAAATTCTTTTAAAGGATTTTACCTTACCTAAAACCTTAAAGGTCCACCTTAAAATCTTTTAAAGGTAAAGTAATAGGTACCTTTATAGGATTGTACATTCAGGTCCCCCTCCCCACCCTCATTTCCTTTAAAATTAAATAAATGTGAAAGAAAGAAGCTGTCACATCTCACCAGAAACAATTCCTGAGTATAGGCATGCATAAAATTTAGTGTTTTAGTCATTTTTGTTTCATAAGTCTTTTTGTCGCTGAGAACCACTTTCTTACATATCAGTATTTTCTCTTAATTTCCACCATCATAACTACAAATTGTCTTTCACAATTTTTAAAACTATTTCACAAGAGTTTCTGTAGCTACAACAATATTATGAATGTTAAATACATGACAGTCAGGAGTCCATCTCTTGCCAACATCAGTATGTGTGGAGGGTATAATAGCCATCTACGTTCATGTGAAAGGCTTTAGTATGTTGGGCCAGGAAGAGTTGGTTAGAAATCCTAGTTTATGAGAGTTTCTGATTCTATTTTGGGTTATTTACTTATACCAATGGATAAAGTTATAAGAAGTCTTACCTATATTTTGTAACAGTGACATATGCTTTATGCTTCTGTAAGAAAACAGACACAAGGGCTTGTTCAGCTCTTACCTTAGTTCTACCTATGCAAGGAGAACAATCTGACACACAGACCGAGGGTAGACCAGTGGTTCTCAACAAGGGCAAGTTTTGTTTCCCAGGGGACATTGGGAATGTCTGCAGATACTGTTTATTACACCTGGTGTTGGGGTGGGGTGCTACTGACTTTTAGTAAATAGAGGCCACAGATGCTGCATAAACATCCTATAGTGTGTAGGATAGCACCCCCCCCCCCAACAAAGAATTATCTAGCCCAAAATGTCAGTAGTGCTGAGGTTGAGAATTCGTGTAGAAGATAATCATTTAAGCTTCTTAATTGCAGGGAAGATTCAGTACGCAGATCAGACATCTTGAAGTTCTCCAAATTTAGAAAGATTTTTGCTCTTGGCTACTATATTGATCCGTAGTTTCTATGTGTTTGGAATGTTTTAACCACAGACAAGCTGGAGAAGACGTGCTTTAGCTCCCATTTGGGGGGAAGTCCCCATGGGTTACATCTAACTTTCCCCTCTGTTTGCTAAATCAAACTACCAGCTGTTCTAAGAGTCTGGAGGTTTTCGATTTCTGAGGCTTTGTCCATGATATTTCTTCTCTCGGTTTTCCTTCCGTGCTTCTGCATGTCTACTGTTCCACAAAAGCCAACTAAGAAGTAATTTCCAGCTGGAAATAAACCCGCATTCTTCCAGTTTCATGTTATTTCTTCCACTTGTGGCATGTGTTAACTTTCTAACAAGTTATTTTTACTTTGGTACACCATAATCTTGACAAGCACAGAATTTATGTCAGGTTGGTCTTAATTTTCCACAGTGCCTTGCTCAGTAGCTATTTCAAGGATGAATGAAAGCTTTTGAACTTCCAACTTGGATTGCTTTGCCTCAGTCATTTTAATATAACCAGAGGTGACAGCCTTTCTTCACTTGTCCATGAAGCCCTGCTTTCATTGGTGGATAATATGAAGAATCCACTCTTGTCCTACCTCTCCTTCCTGAAATAATGGCTGGAAACCATAATATACTTGGGAATCTGGGCCATTTTCTCTAATTCTGGGAGACAGTCTGGTTCCTCCACTTTCTTTCACAATGTTCTCTGAATTGATTTTGTCTCCTCCAGTCATTTCCTTCGTAGGTTTGGGAAGTCAGGGCTCCCAGTACATCCATCAACAGTTTAGAGTGTGCAATATCCCCCTACCCTACATCCAGAAGTCATTTGGGTACAAACCCACTGTCCACGTGACATCTTCTCTCAGAGACAGCCTGATCTTTCTCTTTGGTTTTGACTAAGTGGGCACGATTTTTGTTTTCTATAAAGATATTATTGAGCAGTTATAAGATTTTACCTTGGAAAATTCACCTAAAGGACATTGTGAGAGGAGATAATATCATGGGGCTAAGTGAATTTCCAAGAATGTTTCCATTGGCAAGATGTATTTACCTCCTTTTATCGAGACTTAGTAATTTGTCTTCATGCTCAACCTTGTTGGACTCCTCAGTTCTATGGTGTCTTCTGTAAAGAAGAAAGAATGTACACAATAAGGGTGGTAGAAAAGTGAAGGCACAAAGTCTTGTTCCTTGTGGATCCTTTGTGTAAACAAGTAATTCTTGGTCCTCACTAATATATATTTGAAGCTGGAACCTGAACTTGGAAATGCCAAGAGCTCAAAGTTGTTTCTACCTGCCAGTTTGGAAGAGGAATTTGAAATTCAACTTGAGGCAATTCAACCATCTGTTCATTTCTCTGAAGCCCAAGGATCTATCTGTAGTTTTGCCTTTGTGCTTGGGATCTTTCTTCAGAAATTTCTGTAGGCTTAGGAATAAACTCTCTGTATCCCTACCTTTTAAACATTAACAGGAAACTTGCTTGGAAATTCTTGGGTAAGAATTGGAGGAGCTTGGAAGAGCAGATGTTCTGTCCACAACCATTTTCTAAGGAAATGGAAGTCTTCTCTTGTCCCCTATAATAGGTAAACCTGACTCATTCACTGTCCATATTGTCATGCCAATCCTCCACGAATGGCCAGTACATTCTCAAGCAATCTCAACATATGATTATTAGATTCTTCCAGGCCTCCTCTTTTTTTTTAAATTTTCTTATTTTTTAAAATTTACATCCAAATTAGTTAGCATATAGTGAAACAATGATTTCAGGAGTAGATTCCTTAATGCCCCTTACCCATTTAGCCCATCCCCCCTCCCACAATCCCTCCAGCAACCCTGTTTGTTCTCCATATTTATGAGTCTCTTCTGTTTTGTCCCCCTTCCTGTTTTTATATTATTTATGTTTCCCTTCCCTTATGTTCATCTGTTTTGTCTCTTGTCCTCATATGAGTGAAGTCATATGATTTTTGTCTTTCTCTAATTTCACTTAGCGTAATACCCTCCAGTTGCATCCACGTAGTTGCAAATGGCAAGATTTCATGCTTTTTGATTGCCGAGTAATACTCCATTGTGTGTGTGTGTGTGTGTGTGTGTGTGTATACATATATATATACCACCTCTTCTTTATCCATTCATCCATCGACGGACATTTGGGCTCTTTCCATACTTTGGCTATTGTTGATAGTGCTGCTATAAACATGGGGGTGCATGTGTCCCTAAGAAACAGCACACCTGTATCCCATGGGTAAATGTCCAGGCCTCCTTTCTGTAAGGGCATGTGTATGATGCGGTACTGGAGGGCCAGCCAAACAACCAACATGCTAGGAGGTCTTCTGTGAAAGGCTTAAGGTGGTCTGTAGATTCGTCCTGGGTTATGGTATTGAAGATTTTGCATAGTAGAGTTTGATGAATGTGTGGTGCTACCAGAGCCACAGAAATCAGCCCACAATCTGTAGGGAAATTTATATTCAAAGAGCAAATAAAAGCACTCTAGACAAAGAAAAGCAAATGGGCCTTTCAGCTCATCATAGACTCTTGGGAATCTGAATCTGTGCAAGATTTTTCTAGCAAGCCAGAGAGGAAAACTGGGGACTCTAGGTAAAGTTCTATAAATACTTGAATAAAAATAAAAATGAATGAAAGAATAAAATTTATAAATTATTTTCTCACATAAAAAGGTCTTCCAGATATTCCTCACTCTATTCTCCATTGGGGCTGGGTAAGTAGACATGGATTGGGACTATTTAAGGGCATTTCCCCTTCAGGAACCTGAGACTAGAATTTATTGGTCAACAGGACCACTGCCACTGACCATCTCTTCCCTTCTTTATAACATCTTCACTCCCAGAAGGCCCTCCTTCCTGGCTAATACCCTGATCCCAAAGGATTCAAACTTTTATTCAATTTCTTTGCAGACCAGACCCCAATAGGATGTTCCTTATTATGCTTCTCAAAGGCTGTTTTCCTGTGTAAAGTCCACACCCATTCTTAAGGATCATGGGTTTTATTCCCAAGAATCAGTCACTCCAGTCTTTATATCTTCATCTGTCCTAATTCAGAGTGCTATTTCATTTCCTTCAGGTATTGACAGCCTGTTACCTGGTATTCTCTTTGGTCTCAGTTTCCTCATCTTTAGTAGCTTGTTCAAAAATACTCCCACTTGGCTCACGCCTCCCTGTCACCGTGTCCTTGGGTATCCACCCCCTCCCTCATTGACTCTGGCTGTGGCCACATGACTGGTTTGGGCCAACAGGACAATAGCAAATAGGGCACAACAGAAACTTCAAAAGTGTTCCCATTGTGTGTGTGGTTTACCCTCTTGCTACTTGTTTAAACACTGCACTTGCCATGGGAAGAAGACAGGGCCAACAGGTCCTGTGTGACGAAAAACACAGCTCAGTTGTTTCTGTCATCCAACCAATTGCATGCCCATTGCCAGGCATTTGGAGGAGGCCAGCCTTGATTATACAGCAGCCAGCCAGTGTGCCAGCTGTTTGTAGACACATACGTGGATGCTGCAGAGAACAGCCAGCCAGGTCCTGGCCAGGAGGAATGCCCAACCGATCTGCAGAATTGGGAGTGAAATAAAATGCTTGTGGTTTTAAGTTAGTAAGTTTTGGGATAGTCTGCTATATAGCAAAAGATAACTGATATATCAGTTAAAAATGCAGATATTGGTAGTATTTACCTCACAAGGTTGCTAGTGTAGGTTAAATGGGTAGTTCTTGACATAGAAAGTGCTATGTAAATATAAGTTATTTTTGCCATCTGGATGATTTAAATGCTACACACCTTTCGCTGATAGAGTTGTAGACTAAATGCAAAGCTTTCACTGGTGCCTATGACTAAGACCTAACTTCAATGGGCTTCAACCTTTAGATGTCCCATCTGGACTCCAGACTCCAGGGCAATGAAAACCTCCACAACTAGGCGAGGAGAAAGTCCAGTTAGCTGCCATCCAGGCCAATGGAATTAGAACTATACCTCCTCACTCTGGGCCTCTGGGCATCTTTCCCAATCGGTAATTCCCTTCATGGAGAAATCTCACTGTGTGTTGTTAGGAAACATTTATGCCAAGACTTTCAGACCACAATGACAATGGTTTGTAAGCTGAGATGTATCCACTTTCAGACTCTTCCAGACTCATTTTCTAGCTATATTGTTTCTCTGAAAATATGTTTCTTTTAATAGAACAGGGTCCCCAGCTCTCTCCACTGGAGAAACACATGCAGGGTCACCTGTAACATCTTGCTTCTTGTTCAAATTGGGTGAACCACAGGCTCCTGGGAGGGTGTTCATAATAAAGCTGAAGATGAGGCAAATTGCTTACTTCCTCATCTTTAAAACAGTGATCCCTAAAATCTCTTCCTGCTTTTAAATTGGAATTCTCAAAGTATTCTGCATATCTTGTGTAGATCATGTAACTGGAGACACCTGGAGTGTGTCTAAAAAGGCTTTTAAAATCCCCAAACAGCAGAAGAGAACCTGCCTCATTTAACAGCTGCAGGGACAATATATATTTAGAAAAAGCATCTCATTGGTAAGTTGGGATATTTTTGGCTGGGTGCTTAGGTTATGCAGAGTTATGAAATGTGTTTGCGTAAGGGTGTGTGTGAATGATGGGGCTAAGGAGATGGTTTTCTCCTTTACTTTTGTCCTGGTTGCTTCTCTCCTGTTGCTTAAATCATTAAAAGAAAAAAAAAAAAACTCACACATTTGTAACATTTTCCTTAACTTGTTTTAATGGTGGTATTCACTGTGAGTAAAGATAAAAATACAAAAATATATAAAAGTATGAGTATATATAAGAAATATATAAATATCGGGGCACCTGGGTGGCTCAGTCTAAGCGTTCAACTCTTGATTTCCACTCAGGTCATGATCTCCCGGTCCGTGAGATGGAGCCCCATGGCTTGGCTCTTCTCTGACAGCATGGAGCCTGCTTGGGATTCTCTCTCTCTCCCTCTCTCTCTGCCCTTCCCCTGCTCACCTTCTCTCCTCTTTCTCAAAATAAATAAACATTAAAAAAAGGAATATATAAATATATATAAATTATACAAATATATATGTGTGGTATTTGTATAAACACGATGTTTCCATTTATCTGATGCAAGGTCAAGTTCATAGTATCTTTGAAAAATGTATCAGAAAGCACCTTTGAAGGGTATTCAGTCCAACTTCGTTTTTCAGATGAGGAATCTGAGCTTCAGAGTGACTATTTTATTCAGCGTAACTAGTCCGCGACTAAGGGCAGAACTAGAAGCCTGGGCTTCTGACAAGTAGCTCAAGTCACTGTTTATCATCTTTGGGTTATTAACAATAACAGTGCATACACTCACTTTAAAAAGGAATGCTTAAACAGCAGTGCTCAAATGGAAAATATATGGATTGCTGGGAAGTGATTTTTCACACCCACTCGAAGCAGATGTTAACAGCTAACGAGAATGGCACAGCCATCGTGCCTGTCTGCTGGGATCAGCCACAGCTGGCAACATTTTTTGAACCTCTACTCATATTAAATCCTCTCTGAATAATGAAGCATGGCCCCTGCCCTGGAGATGCTTAGAGGCTCACAAGTGGGGCAGGCATGAAAAAAAAAATTCAATTTGTTATGCTAGCCCCTTGTGGTGTACACATTTACATAGTTCTAGGGCGAGATTAAAATTTGCACCTGCCATATGATTTCACTTCTGTGTGGAATCTAAAACACAACAAGCAAAACAAACTGAAAACAGAAAATAGACTCTAGAGTCATAGATACAGAGAACTGTGGTTGCCAGAGGGGAGGAGGTGGGAGAAAGGTGAAATAGGCGAACGGAGGTATGAACCTCCAGTTGTAAGTAAATCATGGGGTGAAAAGTACAGCATAGGGAACACAACCAGATTGTAACAGCTCAGTGTGGTGACAGATGGTGACCACACTCAACTACGGTGAGCATTTTGTAATGTATACAGTTGTCCAATCTCTATGTCGTACACCTGAAACTAATATTGTATATCAGCTATATACTTCATTAAAAAAAAAATACTCTGCACCTACTGTCTCTCGAATAGTATAAATTCTTGTGTTTTCCTGGTCTGTATTTTTGTGTTTTGTTTTCAACACACAAACAGTATACTGGAACATTTTTCTAGAATATGTAAAGATAAGGCAGGAGGACCTTGTTCCCCCAAATTAGAGTTAGTAATGGGTGATTGAGTGTGTTAAAGTTTCGAGTACCAAGTCTTTGATATATATATATATATATATATATATATATATTTTTTTTTTTTTTTTTTTTTTTTTTGTCATTAAAGGCAACAGAGAAGAGAAGAGAGAGAGCTATCTGGGGCACCAGGCTTATTTAATCTAAAAGAACAACCATTAAAAACACATGAAGGATTTTTTTTTTTCCCTTTCAGTATTGTTATTACAGTTCAAAGAATTTTGCTGTTTTACATTCAACCTCAGTTCGGGTTGAAGAAGGACAATTTGTTCCTCTTCCAATATTTTTGAAGGTTTTCGAAATGGATTTAAAATATTTTGACTTTTAAATTTTGCAGTTTTTTCAGACGTTAAAAGTAAATTCAGGCTCAGCACTCACAGTCCCAATGCCAAAGGGAGATTAAAATAATAACAACTCATACAGATGCCCACACTACCTACAAATGTGTACTTTGGGAAGTCAGGCTTTAAATACAATCTGGACATAAGTACAGATGGTACCCTTTGCAAAAGTCACTATAGTTTCCATCTGAAATTATCCAAGTTAGGTAGGAACTGTCCCACTGGCAAGTGGGTCTGTAGGAAGTCATGGATATGGTTTCCTGATGAATATCTTGCTGCCTAATTCAGAAGCTCTGAACACCAAAGATAAAATTCATCTCATTTCCACTTGCTCTTAAGAAACTGAAAATAATTTTTAAAAGTATACAGTAGAAAACTGACCTGACCCTGGACCATGTATATATATATATATGGCCATATATATATATGGCCTTTGATTATCATTCAGTATTTTCTGAATCTGAGGGACCTGAGTGATAATTCATTTGGGAGACTCTGGCCTGAAATCCTGCATCCACCCAGAACTGAGGTGGGGGGCAGGCATTTTGAAGAAAAGTTCTACAAGAAACATGAAAGGTAGGAAAGTGTGAGCATGGGGTATGAGGCACTCACACTTCATCATTCCTTCTACAACGTTGACTGGGCAACTTTCCAGGTCCCTGACACAGTGCTCAGCCCCAGGGATATATGCTGGAGAGCGATCTGTCCTTCCCTGAGCTCAGAGTCTATTGGTGCCAGGAGACTTACAATTAAATGAGCAATTACAATAGTATGTGGTAAGTTTCCTGGTATAGCAGAGCTTCTCATCATGTCTGCAAATACCATGACATAGGGGATAATTAAACCTAAACCTCTGGGGATAAAACTCAGGCTTTGTAGGGTATAGAAACTCCACAGGTAATTCAAATATGCAATCAAAATGAAGTGGGTTAAGTGCAGGATGCTAGGTGAGCACGTTTCTCAATACTTGGCATCAGAATCACCCGTTGGCTTCTTAAGCACAGCCCTACTGGGCTCTGTCCTCAGAATTCCTGGTCCATAGGTCTGGGGTGCAGAGAGGCCAAGAATTTGCATTTCTAACAACTGCCCAGGTGCTGTTAATGCTATCAGTCCCAGGAACCATTTTGAGAACCACTATGGTAGTAACAATTGTTCTAGCTCAGGTTGCTGAAGCAGGTGTCCCAGAGGAAGTGATATTTAAGGCAACCTGCAAAGGCTGAGTGGGGGTTGAGCGGTGTGAGAACACAGAACAGTGTTTGAATGTGTGGTGGACAGAAGCTGGAGGAAGGTTTCATGTAGAGGGAAAAGCTGAGCAAAGGTCTAGAGCCCCATTTGTGGGGCTGAACGAATGTTCAGAATAATTGGCTACAACCAGGTCATGGTGGGGGCAGGGAAGGGGGCAATTTAGTCACATTAAAGAGTTTGGGATATATTTTAAGAGTAATGGCTAAGTAGGGATAGGATGTGATCAGATGTGTGTTTTGTAAATTTGCAATGAATACCTCATTGGGCATGGGTTAAAGGTGGGCAGAACTGGAGAAGGTCTAGTAAAGATACTGTTGCAGGTGTTCAAGTAAAAGGATAGTTTGCACAAGGATGAGGGCAGTCAGGAAAGAGAGACAGGGACAGATTCCAGAGACCAATGAGGCAGAATAATAGGATTTGGTGATTGAAGGCAGAAGTTGGGGAGAGGGAGAGGAGAAATGACAGTCCAAATGGATTTGGCAACAGGTGTTTGTAGTAATGCCTTTCCCACGGGTGTTAGGGTGGACAGCGGTAGTAGATTAAAAGTTTGGACACATTGAGTTTGGGGTGCTTGGAAGACCTTTAAATGGAGACGTTCAGGAGGTCGATGCCTGATCTGGAGTGCAGTATGAGCTGGAGATAAATTTGGAGCTTGGTTCTCAGCATAGAAATGACAACTGAAGGCATGAGGGTATCCAGGAGCACTGGAGAATGAGCAGGCAGAGTGAGATAAATGGAAGGAAGCTTGGGGCCAAGGGTTTCTTGGGTTCTGGAGACTTTGGTTGGCTGAAGTTGAGATAGTCCTGTTCATTGTAGGAGAAATGATCACTGTTCACTCACTTGTCTCAGAAGTGGGATTGAGTAAATGAATGTAAGGGAGAGGTTCTAGACTGTCTGTATATGGGTGACACAAGATTGCTTCTTCTCATTATGTCCAGGACAGGTGCTCATAATCTTCCTTCCCTCTCATGTGGCCAGAGGAGAACAGGAGGGGCCCTGCTGGTATCATGGCGACCGCTGGGAGAAGGCAGGGCTACACTGGGGCCGATCTATGATTCTCAAACACTGAACTCTAAATCAGACATCTACAACTGCTTATCCCTGGCTGTTAGGGCTGCCCTTGATCGCTAGGAAAACACTTGAGTCTGAAGATCTTATACCGGGGTGTGCTAAGGTGAGGGTGGTGGTGGGGTGCCTCGTTGTTGTTCTATACGTACATGACTGCTGTGTATGGCACACTTTCTGTTACTTAGCTTGGGCCCGTCCCTGTAAGTATAGGGGGCGTGGGTTAAAAAAAAAAAAAAAAAAAAAAAAAAAAAGTCCTATCCTCAGGAAACTTATTCCAGGGATGTAACAGACATGTTTTAAAAATCCAGTATCTCAGGACTAATGCATAATGTAGTTGTAAACAGTCTAGTCTGGTACACACTGTAAATATCACTGTCATATGGAACTGAAACACAAACACAACTTGCACCGACCCGTTTTCCTAGCCACCACATCGCCGCGCAGCAGGCGGGTCCTCACAGTCCCTTCCTCCCCAGCCGCTTCTCCAGCGCCCAGAGCGCGCGCTGGTGCTCCCTGCTGCCACCGAGCGGGCAAGCGTGAGAATGGCACATTGCTCCTGCTGTTACGAACCCAAAGAAAGGCAGAAATAACAGAACTTGTCCTTTTAATATTCTTTTCCTTCTTCTTTCTTTCCCTCACTTCCTCTCCCTAACTTCCTGTCACCTTTTTATTTCTTTCAGTTTCTTTCTTTGAGGGAAGCAATAGGCATTTTTGAGAATACTACAAGCTTACAGTGTTATCATCTGAACAATTTCTCTTTTTAAATTCACCAGTGGCTTAATATTGTGTGTTTGTTTTTTTTCAAGGGTTGATGGTGGGGGTGCTTCTGGGAATATTTCTCATTGTTTTACCAGCTATGATTTATGCCATATGTGGAAGCTGGTAGAGCCTGATGAGAAATGGAGCTGAGTACATTCAGAAGTGAAAATAAACAGTCTATTTTTTATTCTGCTTTAAATGACCTATCTTTTTCAGATCCTAGAATCTGCCTTAATGATTTTTGAAACAGCTTTCTTTGTAGGCTTGACACCATCCTTCACAATTAAACTCAGTATGGCTAAAATTTCAAACCATAGTGTTAATCTACTCCTATCAAATTATATGGTACTAATTAATAAGGTATAACATATTTCTCTAGTAGAGTATCGTCTTATTCATGTTTTAAAAGAAGCAATGACTATAGTGAATTAAACTAAATGAAAAAACTTCCACTTTCACAACTGTTTGCTTTTTCACATCAGGCAGAACATGATTTAAAAAAAAAATTTTTTTTAATGTTTATTCATTTTTTGAGAGAGAGCGTGCAAGCAGGGGTGGGGCAGAGAGAGAGGGAGACACAGAATCTGAAGCAGGCTCCAGGATCTGAGCTGTCAGCACAGAGTCTGATGTGGGGCTTGAACTCACAAGCCATGAATGAGTTCATGACCTGAGCTGAAGTCAGACACTTAACCAACTGAGCCACCCAGGCTCCCTAGGCAGAACATGATTCTTAATCAGTTCCTGAAAAGCCTGAAGTGATGTAGGACATCTATATATTTCTCTTTACCAATGTTTATATGGACTTGATAAATTTTGTACCTCAGCGTGGGACCCTAGGCATTCAATCAGAGTATTTATAACATAACTGGAGATGACTTAATTGCCAGTACTGGTTTTTGCTAGCTTATCACACATGAAGACCTAACAGGGGAAATAGCTTCCCTACCCACCTCTGATGTCATCAGAGAAACCAATAGGAGGAAAAAAGAAAAGAGACATGCTCTTACCATTATCATTGCCTTGCTTGATTTCTTCCGCTGTCCGATCTATTAATACATACAAAGACCAAACCACACAGGTGATCGCGATTACGTGGAATGTGACAGAGCAGAATATTTTCCTCCTTTCGCTGGTGGTCATCTGTAGTTTCTCCCACTGCAATTGTAAATGAATCACTTACAATACTGAATTTCTGACTAGGAAACTTGGCCCCCCATTTATATGCCAGACATTGACAATGAATGGAGGAGAAACATAAGATATCTGCAATTTCAGATGACACGACAACATTCAAATAAGTCTTTCTGTTGGGAAAGATACGAGATCATAACCCCTGGAGTTATATATAACTTAAATATATATTAAAATGAAAACAAATATTTTCCTAAACAAATTAAATCAAGTAATTTCTGTTTTGCTGGCCTGTAGTTTTCTTGTCTATAACACAGATGGGATAGTTTTACAGCTGTACAATTTTTGGAAAAGATTTCCTTCAGGTTTCTGCATATCTCCCTCCTTTGTGGTACTAGATTATAAGTAGTAATAAGTAATCTCTTCTCGGATTAACACATAACCGGATATAGTGTTGCATTCTTGAACGTATGTACATTAACAGGTACTTGAACGGCTGAATGGTATCTGTGAAAGCCAACATCTGTTCACAGCCCTTTTCCGAGAGAACACATTTTATCATCTGGGCAATGGGAGAGAATCCGAGGAAGGCCCTTCAAGCACAATCTTGATTTTCTGCTACCACTACCGTCAAAATCACTGGCCCTTAGGCACACTCCTCAGGAAGCTGAGGGCTGATCCCTCTTGGGGGAGGAAGAGGACCACAATTTTTACTGTAGTAAGTTCAGGTTTGTATGAGGAAACATGTCCATTATTTACTTCGGAGAAACAGACTCAAAATTTTAATGCCTTGACGGTTACAGTATGACTTCATTTTTGTTAGGAATTGTGCCTTTATTTTTCGCTGCACCATTTCTAAAGGGAAATCAAATCGCTGTGATTTTTGTCACATCGATGTGCCAAACTTTGAAGAATCCGTGATTTCTTTTTCCCATTCTTATTATGCTCTTGCTAAAGCAAACTCTTTAGAACTTCAGAAGACCCCCATTCCTTTCCCACCCATCCCCACGTCCTCAGTTGAAAACAAGAGGGCATATGTTCATGCTCCATAAGTCCTGACTCTGCCACCAGCTTTGAGACAGAGGTAAAGTTGCTTAACCTCTCTGAGCCAATCGCTTCATCTCTGTAAGATATAGATTGTGGCAGAGACTGTAACAGAGAGGTATGGGGAGAGGAACCTTCTTCTTTTCTGCCTTTATTAACAGACTAATTCTGTGAGCGTTGGCATTGTGGCCAGCTAAAAGCTACCTTCCAACCTTCCCTGACAGAGGTGGACAATGACTGGTTTCCATCAATGACATGAGATGACTATCTACTGGGATATTGAGTTCTTGTCTTCCTGGCACAGGAACTTCCCCTTCTTCCTTTCCTTCAGTTTTTCTTCTTTGTTACCTGGAATTCATAATTAATGGTAGGAGTCCCAACAGCTTCTTGCAAGCCCCAGGGAAAGTCTTGAGAATTGGAGAGACTCAGCCTGATGAGCAACAGCTTCTCTCTGGATGCCCACTTTATATGCAGGGAAAATAAAGCTCTGTCTAATTAAGCCACTGTTTCTCAGGACTCTGCTACTTGCTGTCAAATGCAACCCCTGATAGAAGAGTTAAATTGATACTTCCTAACGTGCCTTCCATTCTGACGATTAAGATCCTATAATTTCATTTGTAAGAAAGCACAATACTTAACATCTGGTCATGATGCGCCAGAAAGCTTTGTAAACACTTTAGAGAAATAAATGTTATATTTCCAAACACCATCCATTCCTCCCCTACTGGCTAGTCATCACGCAGTTTTCCTTATAAAGGGTCTGTTAGAACCAATGAAAAAATCACACTTCATCTTGTACTTTCTTTTTTGATTAAACTGTATTTTATATATTATATCAAACAAATAATGGAGAAATCTTGGTAATGCGCCTATGGGAGAACCAGATGCTTCAGTCTAGGCTCTACGTGTAATTAATCGACACTGAACTGAGAAGGTTTTCATATGTGTATCTTGGCTTTTATCTAAACTTCATACCATCTCTGTGAAAGACTGATGTTTAAAAATCTGTTTTGTCATTGATTTATTGTCACGTTAATCTGAATAACCTGTCTCATTGTAAAACAGAATATTATCATTTGGCAATAGCATTTCGTGATTTAAGGACCGTTGTGAATTATCTTTATATCCAGTATGACCAAATAAAAACTGCCGGATGGTGCAGAAAGGCAGCTTTACACGTTCACATTTCCTAAATGTTCCAAGCGGATGAAAACATGTTCAGTAACAAAATATCCCTACCAAATCAACCGTCACTTGTAAAACTGGCTTAAAAAAGAACCTTAAGAATTGTGTCTTCTTAAGTCTAAGGAGCATTTTGATGAGGTGGCTGAGAACACATTCTTCAAATTTAATGAGGCTCAAATAAAAAAAATATGAGTGGGGCTGACAAGGATGGACCAACTCATTTGTAAAGATTCCTTCTGGTTCCAGACAATAGAAGGTCTGAAGTTGTCACTTCCTAATCTCAGTAGCATTTTAAGGAGAAGTGAAGTGTAAAGGGACCATCAAACTTCCCTGCTTCCCTTTATAAATTCTTACAGGGACTATTCTGGAATGCATGAGACATCACAATGCAATACCACAGTGGTAAATTGGTGAATGCAATACCACAGTGCCCTCTTTCTAATAATTACATTATTGGACACAATATTCAGCACTGAGCATTAACAGAAATCAGTGTATTTTGTAAAATGTTCACCCGTATTCTTGTGTTTTCAGGTTTATATATAAAGTTTGAATACATTTTGTAAGGCTTTACAATGAGGAATGGATTGAAAGGCAAGGATAGAAATCTTTTAACAAAGCTGTCATGAGGGGCACCTGGGTGGCTCAGTGGGTTGAGTGGCCAACTTTGGCCCAGGTCATGATCTCACGGTTTGTGAGTTCAAACTCCGCACGGGACTCCCTGCTGTCAGTGCAGAGCCCCCTTCGGATCCTCTGTCCACCCCCCGCCCTCCCTGCACATGATCTGTCTCTCTCAAAAATAAACATTAAAAAAAAAAACAAAACCAAAGCTATCATGAAAGGGCTCTAACTTAATATTTGGGATGCTGAAATTGAATATCAGTTCACAAAATATTCTGTTACAGGAAAGCGATAATCTGTAGGAATGCACACAGCATTTTCACCACCCCCCCCCCCATCCACTTGTACAAAATAATGTGTGCTGATGCCCATCAGACCCCAGTCCGATGTTTACCACTGGGACCTCTCTGAAGGGGGATATCAGACAGGAGAGCTGCCCCCCACCCTCCGTCAGTGTGGCCCCTGCTCAGCAGCAGTGTGGTGTCAGCATCACCTGGGTGTTTGTTTGGGATGCAAATTCTCATGCACCACTTCTGAGACGTCTCTGCATTGGCCTTCCCAAAGGCACACAGAAAATAGTAACGTCTGGCCCGTCATTGATGACACACAGCTCTCTGCCAGGGGAACAACCTCACCTTTGTCTTACTACCAGCAGGGACAGCAGGGTCACTGCCATTCCTCTCTAGATTATTCAGGCCTGAGTCACATATCCATCTACAAATCCCTCAGTTTTAAGATGACACATGTCTCTCCAAGGAGACTCAAGGAAGCTGGTGGAAATAAGTCAGCAGCTCCCTTTCCCTTCCTTGAGGGACAAGGGTCAGTGATACACCACAGCACACCGTCCAGCTGTCTATGACTCTTTGCACCGCCAACCCCCTTGTCCACCCCCCGTCAATCGCTCAGTCCTCTTTTACACTTCCAAAATGAGGGATTAGCTAATGTTGGCAAAACCAGTGTGGCAAAATCTTAGCACCTCCTACGTGGGTAGTCTTGGACCTTGCTGTCTTTGGATCTCTAGGTCTTTGGTACCTGCTTTATTGCTCTTGGCCTTTGGTCCCTTATGGAAACCCCTCAACAATGGAAAGAATTGAGCAGAGCTCTGTTATTCACTTTGAATCATACAACTAGATTTTTTTCTGAGGACTTCTGAATTGGAGTATAAATTGATGCATTTATACTCACATTGTTTCTGTGAAATGTTCCATTTGTGCTGGCTGAATCAAACTGTGAAGGTTTTCTAGTTTAAGTCACTTGTATTCTTATTCTGTCCTAACATATAAATTAAAAAGTACCATCCAATAAGAATGCTTTTGTAAATCTTTGTATCAGAGAAGAATAGAGGACGCTTATTTGCACACTATCAAAATACACGGGCTAAGGAATGCTTTACTAAATCCATTTCTTTTTCTTCCTTGACATAGTTTCCACTACATTTTCTAATTTTCTTAACAGCCATTGAAACTGGATTATCAGCAAAGCTACAGAATGATGGAGCAAATAACTACCACCAGGTGGCGCCAGGCCCAAACTGTACTAGTACCGAGAACAGTGCCTTCCAGGAGCTCCCAGCCAGCCAGCTGAGCAAGCTCTTCCTGGATATTTCAACAACCCAGCATAAATGCAAAACCACACTTAACTGTCACTCCCTGTCAGAGCACTTAAAATTTTCCGAACCGACTTACATAGTAGAGTTTTACTTCATGTGAGTAAAAATAATATCCGGGGCGTCTAAAGTTTACTACATTATCTATAAGCTTTAGTAAGATATATTGTGCCAGAGGATAGTAAGTAAACGTTCTGAGGCTTATAATATTGGTGCAGTTTCTAGAGGGTCCACTGGTATGGGGCTGTGGTTCCTTCTTTCTTTTCTTTTCTTTTTTTTTAAATTGAAGAATAGTTGACCCACAATGTTAGGTTAGTTCCAAGTGTGCAACGTAGTGATTAACAAGTCCATATGGTACCCTACGCTCACCACAAGTGTAGCTACCATCTGTCACCATACAACACAATTATGACACCATTGACTATATGCCCTATGCTGTACTTTTTATTCCTGTGACTTAGTCATTCCATAACTAAAAGCCTGTATATTCCACTCCCCTTCACCTATTTGCCCATCCCCTACCTTCTCCCTGGCGACCCTTTTCCTTCTTCTCTGTATTTATGAATCTGTTTCCTGGGGCAGTGGTTCTTTTCTTTTCTTTCTTTTCTTTTCTTTTTTTTTAATGTTTATTATTTATTTTGAGAAGAGAGAGAGTGCAAGTGGAGAAGAGGCTGAGAGAGGGAGAGAATCCCAAGCAAGCTCTTCACTGTCAACTCAGAGCAGAGCCTGATGCAGGGCTCTAACCCAACCGTGAGATCATGACCTGAGCCTAAATCAAGAGTGGCATGCTTAATCAACCCAGCCACCCAGGCACCCCTGGGGTAGTGGTTCTTAAAGAGTGTTCCCCGGAAGCAGCATCAACTTGGTTCTTGTTTAGTGTTCAACTAAACATGGAGGCCGTGGGGCTGAGATGGCTTTAATGCCAACACAGCCTACCTAAGCAAACCAAAATCTAAGCCTATAAATGCCTGAAGGTTCGGAAATGGAAACCTAAGGATAAACCAATCACAGTCAACTAGGCTTTGAGCTACAGCCAATCAAATTATTTCCGTTCTTCCCTCCCGCCCTTTCTCTGTATAGTCTCTCCGCTGGATCCTGTGGGTAAAGAGCTCCTAACACTTCTGGTTTTGTGCTGCCGGATTCAAACTGAGTTTTGTTCACATAAACTCTTACAAATTTTAATATGCCTGAATTGAGTTTTAACATTAGAAATGCAATATTTTGTGCCTAACACCAGACTTACTCAATCAGAAGCTCTGGAGGTGGGGCCCTACAACCATGTTTTAACTAGCTCTCAGGTGATTCTGATGCAAGGTAGACTTTGAGCACCACTTGTCTAATGACACTTGGCAGAGTTGTATGGTGACCTCAATGATGCCTATACTAGAAGTAGCACTTGTCACTCCCTGTCATAAACTGATTAGTAGTTCAGGGAAGGAAAATCAACAAACCAGGTTGGTTACTTGGCTGTGATATAAGTATTTCAGGTTGAATGAAAAAAATCACAACATCAGTGAATCTGTTTGAAATAAAATAAAATCATTTGTCATTAGCTCATTAATCACTAAACAAACCATTTTGCTTTTTATTTTAATTTTCAAATTAGTGTTTAGGTACACGAAAACATATTAAAACTAATAAAATGAAAACATAGTAAAACTAATTTCATTAGTTATAATTCAAATACTGTGGGAGAGAACCAAACAAAAGACTCTTTACATCTATAAGGCCTAACTCTTGAGAACTTAATTCCCAAATTCACAGACATGCCTTGGTAAATAATTTCTCTCTTAAAAATGGATTGGAGAACCCTGGAGGAAACTGTGACCTCTTCAGGCTTGTATTTATTTATTTTTTAAATGTTTACTTATTTATTTTTGAGAGAGAAAGAGTCAAAGAGAAAGAGAGAGAGAGGGAGAGGGAGAGAGAATCCCAAGCAGGCTCTACACTGTCATTGTAGAGCCCGACATGGGGCTCAATCCCACAAACCATGAGATCATGACCTGAGCCAAAATCAAGAGTCAGACTCTTAACTGACTGAACCACTTCTTCAGGCTTTTAGTGATATTTACCACAAACCTGATGAAAGGTAGGAAACAAGAAAGCCAGGTTGAGATGTGGAGGGTGGGTAGTTAAGCTCACTGATTAGTTAAGGTGCTTATTATCTGACACAAGTCAGAAAGTGTACATGATTCAAGCTGGTACATGATTCAAACTGTGTACATAGATCTCCTGGCTTTCTTAGTGGGAGCCCAGATCTCAAATGTTATATCCAGAAATTCTCTGTGCGACTACTATAATCTGAAATCAGCCTCCCCACTCGTCGCCCAGTTCTCTCTTCCACTTTTGGTCCACTGATACTAATTATTTAACATCTTTCATGCAAGGTCCAATGTGAGGGGCATTCTATACTTTTGACTGAATGCAGCTCCTTTGTTTCTCTTGACAACAGGACAGAAGGAGATGGTCTTGCACTGCAAGAAGGGTTAGGATCTATATCCAAAAAAATTGCGAGCGCGAATAGTGAGGTATGGGCTGTGTGTCCAGATGAACCTTCAAAATCTCCACTCGAAATATACAGCATGAACAGCTACCATCTGGGGGTCATTTGAGCATGTGGTGATTTAAAGTTGGGGAAAACAGTCATAGATACCCAGCTTACGTAAAAATAATGCTGCAAGTAATTGGCCAGTCTTACTGAGACACAGTTTATACATTTTCCCACAAAGAGGAGGAACACTTGGGAACCTGGAATCAACGGCTACATCCTGCTACTGCTTGGTCGGTCTCCTTCGGCATTTATTGTTGCTAATGGGCACTACCTGAACATGGAGGGAAGTAAGAATAAAAATTGTTCAGTTCTGGGAATCTTTTATAATTAGAAGTAGTTTTCAGACTTGGCTGTGTAACAGAATCCCCTGGGGAGCTAGTTCCCAATATGCATACCCAGGCCTGGCTGAATCCAACACTGAGGAATGAGCTGTGCAATTTCACAATGTACTCTGTGTCTTCGATTCAAGGTGTACTTGTTAAAAATGAGGGCTCTGGGTTCAAATCCTGACTCTACCACTAAATGCTGTGTGATCGTGGGTGAGTTATTTCAATTTTCTGTCTTTCCATTTCCTTACCTATCAATCGTGATAAGAATAGTACCTACTTTACAGGGTCAAGTTGAAGTGAGTTAACGCACATAAGTGCAGAGCAGTTCCATGTACTTAAGAAGAATTCAATAAAGTTAGTGGCTACCCTAGCTTGGAACTTGCAGCACTGTATCCAATTAAACTTCAATTGTCTTTATCTTCTAGAGTGATGCTTCTTGTTGATAGCTGATCACCGAAGGATGAAGGAAGGATGAGCTGGGGTTTGTTCATACACAATTAAGGCAGCCAAAGCCACCCATCTCCATCTATTTTCCAATTTCAAATAGATTTTTTTTCTGAATACTGAGTCTCATAGCAGGGAAATACAGTCTGTTTTTGTTAACTATTTGTACAAAGAAGGGCAAGTGGGTAATTTACTCTGCATAAACTAGGTAGAATCATACAAAAGGCTGCACGATGAGAGCTTCTTTTCTGTTAGGATTGGAAAAAATATATCACAGGTTGCAATACATGCGCCCGTACGTTTTCATTCTTTTTTGTTTGGAAATTCAATTCAAAATGTTATGTTAAGACTTCCCAAAGAAATACTATTTTGGGTGACAGTTTTTATAAAAGGTTGAAGCGACTCAAACATCCCAAATAAAAAAGCATTAATGTGGGTGTGTGGATTATAATGATGTCTTTCTTGAGGAATGGAGAACATGAAAGCCAGCCTGATAGGAAACATCCAGAAACCCACCCCAGGGCTGCCATTCTTTCTTAGTGATTGCACAACCCAAGAAGTTACCTAAGAATGGATAAGTGAAAGAAATAGCTCATTCTCCTCCAAAAGTAATTAACTTGAATTTTATACACAATTACTCTTAATACTTACTTTTCAAAAACAAATTTTTTTTTAAAAATTTTTTTTTCAACGTTTTTTATTTATTTTTGGGACAGAGAAAGACAGAGCATGAACGGGGGAGGGGCAGAGAGAGAGGGAGACACAGAATCGGAAACAGGCTCCAGGCTCCGAGCCATCAGCCCAGAGCCTGACGCGGGGCTCGAACTCACAGGCCGGGAGATCGTGACCTGGCTGAAGTCGGACGCTTAACCGACTGCACCACCCAGGCGCCCCTCAAAAACAAATTTTTTGAGCCAACTGCTCTATAGTACTTTAGAGAAGAGTTCATACTACTTTACAGTATTTACAGTAGTGCTCAGAAAGAGCCCAGTTGAGTAGAAACGTAGAGATGTTATATCAGGGCAAATCTAACTTATAACAAAAATCTAAGCATCACTGAAATACCATTTGAAAGCTCTAGGAAAAGGTGCACTTATTTACGCAATAGTAAGAAAAAAATTGTATCAATATGCTTATCACATTAGCTTACGATGTGAGTAATAAGTTACTAAGAATCATGCTGATGCAGAGAAAGGTGTCAATTACCCTATAAGAAATGGTCGAAATGCAAAGACACTAGTAGAATCAGAGGCTAAGAGAACACAGAAGATGTTGGAAAGAGCCAGGCCGGGGGAGGGGGGGGCAGGAAACAGGGAGAATTAGGGGCCGCATGGGGGGCAGGTGGTGAGAAGCATAAAGTGACAGTCAGGCCAAACAGGCAAGAAGCCACATGCTCAGAGATGCTTTGGAATGAAGTGAATGAGAACACAGACTCTGGGGTCAGGCCAACCTGGACTAGAGTCCCAGGCAGGAAGTCTCAACTCCCTGATGTTGACTCTGATGTCGGGCAAGTAACCCACCTCCTCAAGCTCCAGTTACCTCACTGGTAAAATTGGGATGATCTACTATGTCTTATATAGGGTATTTGTTAGAATTATACACGGGAACATCCATAATAGTTAGCATTTAATTAACCCTCAAGTAAACCAGGGGTCCTTAACTGGTTTGTAAAACCAAGTTCCATATAGTTCTTAGGCCCATCGTGGGTTCACAAATATTAATTTTTGAATTCCTTGAAATGTAATAAACTCAGTTCTCTTTAGTCCCCACCACTCTCTGGTTTACACCCTGCTTACTTTACTCATTTATATTACCTGCTTGGTCCAACAGAATTTGTGATCCTTGAGGTTTTAGCCTCAATAAACAAGGTTTTTCAGAGATAGAAGCCATGGGGTAAAAAACATATAATACTTTCTGAAAAGACCTGTGGATCTTAGGTGTGACTCAAGGGGTCTCAAGGACCACTAGGTACTAAAAGATGCTCAGAAGGAGATCTGGAAGACCCAAGTTATTGTACTGATGCGCTGGAAGGCGTTTATGGAAACTGCTATGTGAGAATATCAACAATACAGGTATAAATAGTCTAAAAATTTGTCGTCAGTAGATACAAAGTGACAAAAATATATGGGGGCACCTGGGTGGCTCAGCTGGTTAAGAGTCCGACCGACTCTTGGTTTCTATCTCACGGTTTCTGGGACTGAGCCCTGAATGGGGCTCTGTACTGACAGCACAGGAGCCTGCTTAGGAATCTCTCTCTCCCTCTCTATGCCCCTCCTCCACTCACTCTCTCTCTCTCTTTCTCAAAATAAATAAATAAGAACTTAAAAAATTGTAAAAGCCTATTAGCTATCTTAAATTCAGTCAAACTTACCAGGATTAAAATTCTCTCTTTTTGTAAAATGTGTGTATATTACATACTAAATATATATACATAAATATGAATTTGATGCTTAGTAAACATGTTTTCTTATAAACGCTCTCCCGAGCTCCCATTGTTTCCATTCAAGAAATTCATAAGCAATGAGATTTCCTTAGATTTGAGCAAGGTGTTTTTAAGTATAAGAAAAAAAAAAAAAATTACTGAGTACAATCATCCACTAGAGGGTGCAATGATGTCACAAATGAAGATGAGAGGGGAAAAAAAAAAAAAAGAAAGAACTGGACAGCTAGGTCTGTCTAGAGGGGAGATGTGCTAGAGGTACTCTGGCAGATCCGCATCAGAATTGACATGGTAATAGTTAAAATGGTAAATTCTGAGGCTCTGTCCCAGATCTGTATGAGGATCTAGAAATCTGCATTCTCAATAAACATTCCCAACTGATTTTTATGTATGCTGAAATTTGAGGATTACTTTTCTGAGGAAATAAAAATTTAGGGAAATATTTTAGGGAGAAAGTGTCATTTCTAATATTTTTCCACAAGAGTGAAAATATTTCTACCTCCCTACCAACCCCCTCAACCCCCCCCCCCACCGCCAAAAAAAATTTCACCCTAATCTGGGCTGATTAGTATTGTCATGTAAGAACACAAATTACTTAGAGACTTAAGAGATGCACTTAAATAAAGTTTATTTTAAAATATTCAACCAATACTTGGTTGTCTGTCTTTTCTTGAGTTCATGGTGAAAAATACCATATCATACATTCTGGAAGAGAGATCAGTGTGTTACCACTTCAGGCATGCTGAGCTGTCAGAAAATCTACGGTGCTGTGTCCGTGGGGATATTTCATTATGGGATGTGACTTCATAAAGAAAACAGAGAGAATAACTGGATCACATTCCATAAAAATGGCATATTCCTTCTTCTCTACAGATTTAAGACCTTGCGTAGGACTCCTGGAATTGCCACTGCCCTCTATGATGTTCTTCCCCAGAAGAAATAAACATGCCTCAGAAATATATATTCCTCATGTTTATTTCATTTGTAAGTATCTCCTTTCATCCATGTGCATGTGGGTCTTCATAGGCTATTGCTTGCTGGCTCTTTGTACCTAAAATGATCATTTTAGGTTTTAGAAGAAAGTACCTATGTACTAAGGTACATAATGGTCTTCATAGGCCATTGCTTGCTGGCTCTTTGTACCTAAAATGATCATTTAGGTTTAGAAGAAAGTACCTATGTACTAAGCAGAATCATAGAGACTGGGAATATTAGAAGACCCAATTTTAAAAGACCCAAATTTAACCCCTCCCTTTCTACATGGAAAAACGGAGGTCCAGAGAACTGAACTGATTTGCCCAGAGCAATACAGTAGGTTATATGTAGATTTCTTAAAACTCTATTGAGTAGTGGATTTTTTCATTCAGGAGCTAATTACTGAAGCATCACAATGTGTCAGATATTTTCTAGGTGCAAGAGAACACAACCTAAATTCCTGCTTTCTTAGAGTTTACATTAGCATCATAATTGTGGGGCTTTGTGTATTAGAACAGGGAACTGTATTTGCCTATCAGACTTTGATTTCATAAATGCTTCTTTCTCTCTCTCAACTGTCTTGTTGTACGTATGTGTGAATGTATATAGTTATCTTTCCAAAATATTCCTTCGGGTGGCAGCAAAGAAAAAAGCGAGTTTTCTCTGTGGCGTCTCTATTGTACAAAGTGTCAATTCTACTGACAGCTCATTGTCAATACTTATTTTTAGGAGTCAAAAAAAATTTCTTCATCCTATTTCTAGCCTGCTTTAATAGTAGTGTCACATCTGAACACTGTATATAATGTTTTTATCATTGTAGCTGGTGTTTTTACTCTCATATAAAAATTTGAAATAAATTTGAAAAATAAATATCTCTTCTACTCCAGCTTAAATGGCAGCCAATGACCTTTACTCTAACTATTGATTCACATTTTAGATATAATAACACAAAGATAACCAAATAAAAATCAGTTTTAGCAGCGTTTTGACATCCAGCATAATTAGCTGACTCAATATATTACTTTTAAGCTTGTTTTGCATTTTAGAGACTGAGACTTTGCTCAGAGTGTTGTCCTAAAACTGAAGCCTTTTCATTAAAGAGCCAAGTTCCTTGGGATTTCTAGGGGTATATTAATTTTGTAAATTGTATGTAAAACGTTACATTTACTTTTTCTGGGGAGAGGTCCATATCGTTTCACTGAATTCTCAGAGAGGTCTGAGACACTTTGCAGATTGAGGGCCTTTGCTTTAAGCTGCCTTTCCCTTTAATTGATTTAATAGTAACATATCCGCTTCTTACAAAATAAGGAAGCACTGGACCAGGGAAGGGTGGGAGGTACATATAATCTCTACAGGCTGGAAATGAAACTTATGGTTCGGGGACGTGACATGCTTGGAAAACAACCACAACTGGCCAGTTTCCTCATTTGCGGTACTCAGAATGAATTCCAAATCTCAAATGCCGATTCTCAGCCTACTGGTAGCTCCTTCTTGTTTGCAGGGGAATGTTCAACTGCATTCCTGCATTTTGCAGTATAGGAAATGCAACCGTGTCCCATCCTACCACACTCAACTCTTGTGTTCTTCCATTTAAGAAGTTGCTTTGAACCAAGGAAAGTTTCTGGGTGGCCAAAAATTTTATGTCCTTTTAGAGGACACCGAAAACAACTTGTTCTGGACCTCCAGGTGCCCTTGCTGAGAAGTCTGTTTCAAGCAATGTATCCCTCATATCTGGTTGCTCTTTGTGTGGAATTTGTTGAGACACAAGTGATACTTGTTCACATTCTAGAATAGATTCCATTTTTCTTCCTAGCTTTTAAGACTCACAAGTGAATATGAGAGGAATTCTTATTTAAAAGTTCTTATTTAATAGTTTATCTCCTCTCCCCCCGCCCCATCTCTTTGGAAATCTAATAAAAATGGGTTGGCCTGCTTCCTTCTCCATGTCCTTAATTCCCAGTCATTAAAATTCTGATAAGCATCATTTTTCAGCAGATTCAGTTGTCCATTTCTCTAGTGCTACTGAATCCCTGCAAAGGGACAGGAATATGGTAAGCCAATGGTAAGCCAATCTAATATTACTCTAATAATTTGTTCTTCTAAAAACCAAGAGGTGAAGTTCAGTTATCCACATTGAAAATGGAGTAGGAATGTTTAATATTCCCATTTAAACATCCCCTTTCTATTAAAGATCATAAAATGCTTTCAATGCTTGAGCTGAGCATGATAAGAAGGAGAAAGAGGATAAGGTGAATTATGTGAAAATTTACACAGTTCTGCGGGATGCAGATTTGCTTGAGGAAACTGCAAAGACTCAGAGCGTGAGCAAGAGGTTAAAAGGCAAGAGGTGAGGTGGGAAGAGTGGGCAGGACCGGATGGTGAAGAGCCTTGAGTATCAACCCAAAGGCAGGGAAAATGGGGCCTGAGATTGACAGACATTCATGTGTGGGGAAAAGCAGATGTCCTTCCCAGATTTCCCTCTCAGAATTTGTTCAAAATAAATTTCTGTATGATTAGCTGGAGTGAAAATCAAGACCACAAGGAACACGGATGTGGGCTGATCTCTTTCAGCGAGACAATGGAGAAAGTTTGTCTATCCTGAGGAAAGGAGAAGGTGGAGGGGTTGAGAGTGTTGTGGGGTAGCTGACAGAAGGCAGAAGCCCCTGGGCTTCATGGTGGGATTGCTCTCCTGCTACTGAGCTCACCAAATGGTGAGGTAAGTGAATTTGGGGACAAAATCCACAAAGTGACTCACCTTGGAGATCAGATTTATATGAACAGAAGTGGGACAGTCTATATGGACAGAGTATGTAGAAACAGAAAGTAGGCTGCAGGCACTTCCGGAAAGCAGGTACAAGATGTGGATGGTCCCAGGCCATGGATTTGAGGTGTGGGCCAAGTTTAGGCAATCTCCAAGGACTAAGATAGAAAGGCTTTTAGAGTTTAAGGATACCAGGGTTTTTAAAAGGTCATTCTTATAACTGTATGGAAGATAAAGTGGAGACAGAGAGTGATTAACTAGTAGTTTCTGCTACTAGTTTTTCCCTCCAGGAGAGGGAAAGAAGTGATGTCTTGACAGTGGGTCTTATTAAATATAACTTCTACTTTGGAGAACATTGATACCCTCATGCATAAATTCTCAACTTCCTGTCTTTAGACTAAATCCTCATTTATAACTGCATCACACCCTTCCTACTTCCTCTCCTCTTATCTAAGAGGACAAAACATCCCTCTGCAGTCTAAATTAGTCACTTTCCATGACCCTTGACAATAGGTCTCATCTACAAGCCACTCTAGCAGGGGAGAACTTGGAGAATGGGTCTAACATAGGACTACTTCGGGACACATGGTTCAAGAGACTGCAGAGTCTGAGTCACCTCACAAAAACCATCCATCCTGAACTTAAAAGACTCTGTCTGCACTTGTGCTCTGGCCTATCATTCATTCTATCAGTGGAGCCCAGGAGGACAGGATTTTGTCTCCATGCACTGATCCCCCCATTGGCTACCAAAAAGGAGTGCCACTTTCTGGGCCACAGTACTTTTCTCCTATCTGCATAGCAGGTACAGACACTCCCTTTTACAGTGTTCCAGAACATTTGCACGTATAGGGAGGGGCTAGAACCTTAAGTACAATGCTGAGTAAGAGTTCTATTTTTAAATAAAAGGGAGACATTATGCTAACACACTTCAGTAAAAACAGTTTTTAGCATTTATTCATTTTTTTTTTTTTTTGAAAGGCAGAGAGAGACAGAGTACGAATGGGAGAGGGGCGAGAAAGAGGGAGACACAGAATCGGAAGCAGGCTCCACAGAGCCCGATGCGGGGCTTGAACTCACGGACGGCGAGATCATGACCTGAGCTAAAGTCGGCCGCTTAACCGACTGAGCCACCCAGGTGCCCCTCAGTAAAAACAGTTTTTAAAAGGTAACGATATATCACGAATGTCATTGTATTTCATTTTTAATGGCTGCATATATGCTATCAAATAGCAACTGAAGTCTCTATTAGTGTCTCACTAATAGAAATTTTCGTTATTTTGGTTATTTTTTGCCTATCCCAAAGTCATACAGATTTTCTCGTATGTTTTCTCCTGGAAGTATTATTGTTTTAGGTTTTACATTTGTTTGTTCACTGTTATAGCTAATACTGTGCCAAGAATTCATGTAGCAAAATACTGTGCACACCCATGATTACTTCATTAATGTAAATCTTTAGAAATAAAACTTAATGGAGACATCATATTACATATTTAAGACTTCTGGTATGTGTCAAATTTGCTCTCTGGGAAAATTATTCCACTCTGAGCATGTTTGAAATGCCAATTTAACAGGATAAAATTGATACTAGATTGTTGTTGAAATGTTAATAGTTTAGATTGCTGTGTGTGTGTGTGTGTGTGTGTGTGTGTACTGACCATTTGCTTTTCCCCATATTTTTTTCCTCTTGGTTGCTTATTTTTGTTTTTTTAATATTTAAGAACCTTATACATCTATCTCCAGTTAAACAACAACAACAACAACAACAACAACAACAACAACACAGTCCCTGGTTCTCTGCTCCACCAAAAGCCATTTACTTACTGCTTCACAGGTAACATTTTAGCATGCATATTCTACCTTTCTCTGAATGTCAGCCCTTTCTTACTTTCTGTAGATTCTTCAACCCTCTGAAATCCAGCTGTCACAAATGTGGCCCCCCTGAAATGGTTCCTGCTAAAAATTACTGAGGACCTCCTAATTTTACGTTTACTCAAAGTCTTGTCTGTAGCACTCGACACAGCACTGCTGAGTCTTCCAATTTCTTTTAAGCCTTAGGTTTCAAGAGTGTCACTCTTCACTGGTCTCTTGCCCCTTTCTGGCTGGTGCTGTTGAGCATGTCTGCTGGTTTCTCTTTTCCACTTGGCCCTACATCTGGGTCCCAGGGCTCCATCTTCCTCCACATTCTCATCATAGCTCACTCTTCACTGATTCATCTGAGTCTGGGGCTTCCACGACCACAGATATCCTGATGACTTCCACCCACATTTCCCTCCGAGTCCAGATTCAACCTCTCTCAGACTCACCTCCTTTACTTCGCCGGCTCACAAGCATCTCAAACTCATGTGTTCTGACTGTACTTCTTATATTATTTCCCCAGATTTGTTCATCTGCATGTATATTCTTCCTTAGTTAATGATTAAAACCTTCACCTAATCAGTGGAGGCAGAAAGCTGAGAACCATCACGGGTTATTTCCTACACCTCATTTCTCATCTTCAGCTCTGGCAGTCGTTCAGTAACTAAACCCTATTAAGTTCCTTCCTCTCTGTCCCCTCAGCTACTGCTTTAATTAAGTCCATATTGTTTTCTAGCTTGCATGTTGTGCCTGGCTCAACTACATGGGCAATTCATTCTCCACACATTGCTGCAAAACAACCTTTCAAAAGTCCAAATATATCAATTCATTATTTAATACCCTTACTGTCCTTCCCATGTCCTTCTTTAGCGAAGCATTGGATATAATCTGGTACTTGCTTCTGTTTAACTTCATCTATTATCTGTCTTAACAATAATATTAATAGCCTTACATTATTAATTTTCAAAACCTCTCAATGATGGGCATCCTATTATTACTTCCATTGTAGATGAGGATGGGAGGTTGAGAAACTTGCCTATGGTCATCCTTCTTTCTGGCAAAGCCAGCTATTTTCAATTTGTGAACTACTCATCCTGTGTGAATTTAAATGCACTGTTTTCTCGCATAGAATGTCTTCAAATGTTTACGTCTCACTGGGAGACATCTAGTTACCACTCATAACCAATTTCAACTCCCTCTCTACCTGGGAAGCATTTTCTAACTTTGCAGGCAGATATGATCACTCCCTACTTTGACCTATAGAGTCAGCGTAGAATAGTGCTTAAAACCTGACTTAGGCATAACATTGATTTAAGACTGAATCCCAGCTCCACTGAGTAAAAACAGAC
Source organism: Panthera uncia (assembly GCF_023721935.1). Taxonomy (NCBI): domain Eukaryota; kingdom Metazoa; phylum Chordata; class Mammalia; order Carnivora; family Felidae; genus Panthera; species Panthera uncia. The sequence continues at coordinate 137,400,327 of NC_064811.1, forward strand.
ACCTTAGACAGTTTATTTAACTTCTCTAAGCCTGAGTTTTTTCCCTTGTGACATTATGATAAGAATACCTATTTCATGTTTCTTGGGGGAGTTAAATGAGGCTGGGTACACAACAAAGCATGCAGCACAGTGCCTAACACCAGTAAGCAACCAGGAAATGCTGGCTGATTATTATGGTCATTAACACAATGCATCTTAGAGTATAATTACTGTAAATGATATACACCTTTACCAAATTTACTTAATGGCAGCACAAGAGGAAAATTTCCCTAGGACCTCAGTGATCTGATAATCTATGTATTTGCTAAAATATTTACATTTGTATAAAATATTTATATTTGTATAAATTATTTAATTTACCACACTTCCTTCTTTGTTTTGGATGCTAATCCATTTGGAAGCAAATTATTCTTCCTGTCTAACTAGCACACAGGACCCGTGGTATGCATCTTCCTTATGTTTGTTTTAGGATTTTATTTCACTCGCTTCTTTTTCCTACAACCTCCTTAACAATTGGCTTCACTTTTTGGCATGCATTTCTGTAAGTAGGCTCAAATCCTTTGTGCATTGTGATGGAGTGCTAATAATTTTTGAAGGATATAACAGGAGAGGGCTGAGCTAAGTAACCTAAAAGGCTTTGTAGACTGACTGACGTTTGAATGCCTGACCTGTCAAATCACAATAATGGAAAGAAAATAATGCCAGTTCCTCAATAGTGGATATGATAATTTGTACTATTTTATATGGATAAAATTCTTTAGCTTGTTGAAATAAGAATGGCAGCTGAAAGGTGCCAAAGTAGGTTTTATCTAATAAACGTGCAACGTGAAAATGCTCTGAGCCATTAAGACCCACATAGAAACTTCATTTAAAGCCACATACTTGTGTTCTCAAACCTTTGGGAATCATGAAATGAAACATGGCTACCTTTTATGCAATCAACTTTTGAACAAAAATGTAAGGGGCAGGAAGTCTTATAAATATTTGAAAGACTAACTAGAAAGCCAGACCAACAGTACTGGATGAGTCACTAAGAATTACTTCTGATCACTACGTAAGTTAAATGTAGCCTGTGAGTTGTATTGCCAAGAGTAGGTTAAAAATAAAGTCTTCAAATTTTCAAACCTCAGAAAGAATCTTAACCTAACCCAATTTTTTTGTTAATAGTGAACTAGGAAAAGGGGTAAAATGATTCCTACTATCCTTTCATTGGGATTTTTAAAAAATGTTTATTCATTTTGAGAGACAGAGAATGAGCAGGGAGTGGGGGGCAGGTAGGGGGGAGCAGGCAGAGAGAGAGGGAGACACTGAATTCGAAGCAGGTTCCAGGCTCCGAGCTGTCAGCACAGAGCTGGATGCAGGGCTGTGACTCACAAACCGTGAGATTCTGACCTGAGCCAAAGTCGGATGCGTAACCAAATGAGCCACCCAGGCGCCCCAATTGGGATTTTCTTTTAAACCAACCACTCAAACAGCCCAGATATCTGAGGGAACACTTTCCGCCTGATGTCAGTCTCTGAGTTCCAGCATGATGCTAACCCAGGTTCTCAGAGAATAGTGGAGTCATATCAATAACATGGAAGAACTCTCAAAACTGGTCTTTGTCTCTTAAAAAAGGAGAAAATATACAACAGGTGGGTGATAGTAATTCCAGAAAGTACTTCGTCTTTTAAGTGATTTAATTTCACAAACCATGAAAAAGCTGTTGATTGCAATCAATTTACATAGAAATTAGTCAAAATATGTCAACATTGTTACTAGAGCTTCAAAAATGTAACTGCTTGTAGGAAACAGCCTCATATCTCCTGGAAATGGGGAGATAGGACATAAATGCTACAGAATTATTTTAACTTCAATGCTTTAATACACATATTATCCCTCAAGTCAAATTATTCTACTGTAATGACACGATATCTTATATAAAAAAAAGTAATAGCTTTGTGCATACAGGGGATGTTTGACCCTGTGTATTCTAAGAGATGATTGTGATTTAAGGTTTGCAACATGGAAATGGTTTTCTAGAGGGGAGAAAACATGAAGTGGGTTGCCTTGACAACATGGGTTAGTTGCATCAAGAAATCCATGGCAATGCAGGACCTTCTGGTATTTCAAGATTGCAAACTATCTACCAAATTATGTTAAAAGAAAACTAATCTCACGGTAAGGCAGTGTTACCTGACCTATGAAATACTAGTTCTCACTTTTTATCATGAACCTTGTTAGGAAACAGATGAAACATCCAAGTGGACAAGACATTCAGTCAGGAAAACAGGCAAAAAAGCAGCAAATGCAAGGGTTTTATTTAAGAGTCTGCTCCCCTCCCTACTAGACCCCGCTGCATGGTAACAGGAGCCCAGGAATTCCTGCATATTCTCTGAAAGTCCATTCTACTAAGAGGAATGTATCTTGCCCTGATTCCCTAGCAGTCTCCCACAAAGCCTCTCTAGGAGGAGTATCACCTGCCATATTGCATGTTCTTAAGTAATGAACACAATAAGGATTAACAACAAAGCTACTTATTAGTTGAATAGAAAACAAAACCTGTTAACATGTATGCCCTTAGTCCAATTATCTTGGCAGGACTGAGGAGAGATTTATCTGTAAATCATCAAGCCTCCAAGACAAAGCCTGTTTCAAAAACCTACGTTATTGAACAAGCTTGTTTCCTTCCCCCAGCAAGCACCGCTTTGTGGCACTGTTCTAAGTACACAATTTCGATACTCTGCTTCTAAAAAAAATCACCATAAAGCAATTTTGAATGGGGAGTTTGGATTTTCCTTTCATAAATGATTTTTTCTAAGGTAAGCAGAACTATGCTTTTCGTTGGCTTAACGTGCAGTAGGATTTCGTTTTCAGCACAGTCTCATGCTGTGATTCATGTGATAGTGCTAGAGATGGGCTGAGTGAAAGAGACATACTGCGTGGCTGGGCTGACCTTCCCTTTTGTGCTGCCTAGCTTTAAAGATCATGGAAGGGAAGCGGGACCTGAGAGACACATATTAGGAGCAGAGGAACTGCCTCTGTAATAACAAAGTTGAGAAGCACTAGCCCAAGCACCCACGAAAGCTCGGATAGTATAAATGGGTAGAGACAGCTCCAAACAATGCAAGGCCAAGGTAACCTAGGGAAGTACACCACTGAATATGAAGGCTAAGAACAAAGAAAGGCTTTGTTCCAAGTTGCATTTATTTTTTTCTCCAGGCTAATAGGCAGCCTAATAGATAAACCCATCACCTGCATTAAAGGCCTGTGTTACTCATGAGGCTCTATATCTCTTGGAGGTAAAGCCCAACACTCCAAACCTATGAATAATTAAAAGGATGGCAAAGGATGAATGGACACTTTGCTTTTTACGAGCATATTTAGAAGCGACAACACTACAGGCATAGCATCAACAATGGCTCAGTGACTAGATACCAGCTAGAAAAATGGGCACATTATTTGGGAAGTGTGCCAAAGAAGTAGTCATGGACAGCTTCTGATTTAATCCTAAACATCAGGCTTTCTCAATCAAGATAAGAATGTCAGGGCACCTGGGTGGCTGAGTTGGTTAAACCTCTGACCCTTGATTTTGGCTCAGGTCATAATCTCACGTCGTGAGATGGAGCCCTGAGTCCGGCTCTGTGCTGACATCGCGGAGCCTGCTTGGGATCCTCTCTCTCACCCTCTGCCCCTCTCCCACTCACAAACTCTCTCAAAATAAATAAACATTAAAAAAGATAAGAATATCAAGAATTCAAGCAAATACCAAGCTATTACTTGCCTTCTTAGCCAAGTCCTTTAACCTTATCAATTGACAAGCTAATTTATACACTTTCCATGCAAACACTCATTGGACCACAGGAAAACAGGAATTTATCCAAGAAGACAGAACTCATCTTTCTCCAGTGACTTCAGTTCTCATGATAAGTGACCAATTTGATCTTTGGTTTACCTATTGTGACCACACATAAGTCAGTCTCACCTGGGAGCTATTTGGGTGACATATGTGAGTCTATCTTGTGGTCACATTGAAGAAAATCCCCCTGTTTTAGAGAAGAAAATTAGATATATCTAAATAAAACCCATAGTTGTTGAAAAGCAACAAGGATGACACAGAAGGAAATCTTCCATTCTGGTCCTTATTTTACACAAATGTGTAATTTTGAGTAAGACAGTTAATAATCTTTGGGTCTCGTGTTTTTTTTCCTTGTAAAATAAAATGGTAGGGGCACCTGGATTGTTTAGTTGGTTGAGCGTCTGACTTCGTCTCAGGTCATGATCTCACAGTTTGTGAGTTCAAGCCCCACATCAGGCTCACTGCTGTCAGCGCAGAGCCCACTTCAGATCCTCTGTCCCCCTCTCTCTGCCCCTCTTCCCACTCACACTCTCTCTCAAAAAAATAAATAAACATAAAAAAGAATGCTAGGTCTGCTGGTTTCCAATCTTATGTAGAGGCCAAAGGTTTTTCAGTTTCAGGAGCTACCAGAGGTCAAAGGGGAATGAAAAATAGGAAGGATTCTGGGTCCCCCTCTTTTTACTTTTCTCACTGGTCTAATCAGAATATTTCGGCTTTTACCTCTTTTGCTATTTACTCTTTTATTTAACATTTTAAACTAAACTTTTAATTTTGGAATAACTAGAAATTTATGGTTTCCCCTAATGTTCACCTTATATTACCATGATAACATTTGTCAAAGAAACCAACATTAGCTTCATTAATTTTAACTGAACTCTAGACTTTATTAGGATTTCACCAATTTTCTCACTTTTTCCTTTTAAATTTTTGTTAGATACTGTTCCCTCATGAAAGTTCCAAGGACATCTTTCAGAGTTCGGCAACTATGGGAGAGATATAAAGCACAATCTCGTACCTGAGGCTTTCTTTCTGATACCATCAGAATGATTTAAAATTCTGAGTTAGGACTATTTTCTCCTTATTTAAGTCGATGCTACAGAAAGCATGGCTCTGTATTGGTATCACCCGGGAGCTTGTTAGGAATGCAAAATCTGAAGCTCCACCTGAGGTCCACTGAATCATCAAAACTTGATTCATATTTTGATAATTATTTCCATAAATTTATAGGAAAAGCTCATTTTAAAGGCTGCATAGAATTTCATTTTATAACAGTCTCCTGCTCTACCCTTCTGCACCCTTCTTTACCATCATCTAGAAGCAATCACTTAAAATATGGGAGGTGATGCTTCTGATATTTACCTCTAGCATTTAATATAAATTACTTCTACTGCTATTAACAACTCACTGATACTACACATCATCTTTTGATCCATTATTATTTTTTTTATTTAAAGAAGTTTTTTTAACATTTATTCATTTTTGAGAGACAGAGACAGAGTGTGAGTGAGGAGGGGCAGAGAGAGAGGGAGACACAGAATCTGTAGCAGGCTCCAGGCTATGAGCTGTCAACACAGAGCCTGACCCGGGGCTTAAACTCACGGACTGCAAGATAATGACCTGAGCCAAAGTCAGACACTTAACTGAGCCACCCAGGCACCCCTTGATCTGTTATTATTGTTGTTGATGATTTAATGCTAACCAGAGTCTTCCTCACTCACATCCAGACTCCCAGGGTAACTGAATGGCTATTTTGGTTAAATCAGTATAAGAAATTATATTATAACTATATAAAAGAGTATTCATTAAGAAGTCAAGTATTACTCTAGAGGACTGTTTTTTTTTTCAGCGTCATCTGGGGGCCCTTTTAAGGGAGCAGGTGTCAAAACTATTTGCTAATTCTTAAAGATTTGTGAATGGTAAGATGTTCCAGGAGGTACGTGATGTATCACAACAGACTGAACGCAGAAGCACAGATGAGATGTCAGTTGTTTTCTGTTAGGCCAGACATGAAAGAGATCTGCAAAATGAAAACCAACTGAACTCTTCTCATTGAATAGTTTTTGTTTTGGAAAATACAATTTTTCACAGAAATAGACTTAACATGTAAATGTTTCCGGTTAATTTAAAATGATTTAGTAAGTATATGTGCGACCATTTCTCAGTTTCAGTTTCTAATATGGTAAACATTGATAGATATAACCCTCATAAACTAAAGCTCTTTGCTGTCTTCAATAATCTGCAAGAGTGTAAAAGAAGTCTTGAGGCCAGAAAGCCTGAGAACTGCTTCTCTAGAGAAATAATTCACGTTATCAATAAAGTTCTTTGCTTTTTAAAGATAATTCCTTTTTATTTGCTAAGGATGTACCTACCTTATTTTTTATATCCTTCATTGCATCTATCCAAAGTCCTTTAATTTTATTTCTTAAGCAAATCAGATATCCTATCAAACTGATTTTTTTCCAGGGACCTCTAACCTTGAGGCTTCTGTTTTATTCTACATTCTAAGCTGGTCACTGTCATGGTCTCTTTTTCTATTTTTTCTTTTTTCTTTTTTCCCCTTCTACTCTCCTCTTCTGCATCCTTCCCTGCGGTGATTGCTTTCAAATGGCATAGAAATGGTTAGTGCACAACCTCTGTCCTGGAAGCTCCTTTGCTCCCCTGCTTTGTTGCTTCCTGTGCTTCTCCAATCCTAAGGTTTTTCCTGTATCCAGTTCCTTATTTTGCTCTAGCATTTCCTTGAAAAGTTCCCTAAGAGGGCATGGGATATAAGTTTTAGAATCCTTGCAGTGCCTGAACATCTTTATTCTATTATGTTTTATAGGTGTACCTGCTGATTACTAAAGTTGTGGATGAATATTTCTTTAGAATATTCAAATTCTTACTGCATCGTCTCTTAAGCATGTGTTGTTGAGAAGACCACATAATACTGACTACAATGGGATTCACCAGAAGCTCCTTGGAGGCTTCCAGAATTTACCATTTTTTATTTATACTTTGTATTCTGATTTTTTACAGTAGCATACCTTTAGCTAAGTCTTTGTTCATTTGTGCTGGATAATCATACCCTTCGTGTTGCAGAAGCAACCTTGCATTATTTCTTTGATAATTTTCTCTGCCTTCTTCTTTATTTTAAGCATAAGGGAATTTTCTTAATCCAATTCTAGCCTTCTTTTATTAAGCCTTTATAAAAACTGTTTTACTCCTTTTTTTGCCCTTTTATTTTAGTTTCTGAAATACTTGCTCAACTTTCTTTTTCAAGCATTTCACTGAATGTTTTTTATTAGCTACTTGACTTCTAAGGGATTTCCAAAAATCTACTCTTTCATTTTTTCTAAATTGATGGGAGCTTGAAACATAAATATGCAACTTAACCAATTGAGATTTCTTTGTCAAGTTCTGATGCCAATGCTAGAGCAGCTTCCTGAAGAATACTGAAAAACTCATCCTTTCCCTCCCCACTGGAAGTGTTTATTTATTTATTTTTTAAAATTTTTTAACGTTTTATTTATTTTTGAGACAGGGAGAGACAGAGCATGAACAGGGGAGGGTCAGAGAGAGGGAGACACAGAATCTGAAACAGGCTCCAGGCTCTGAGCTGTCAGCACAGAGTCCGACGCGGGGCTCGAACTCACGGACCGTGAGATCATGACCTGAGCCAAAGTCAGTTGCTTAACTGACTGAGCCACCCAGGTGCCCTGTGGAAGTGTTTAAATATCACTTGGGTTGTATGTTACAAGTTTCAAGCCCTGACACCCTCCAATTTCCACAAAAATCTAAATGCTTTATGAAGGAGGTAAATGCTGACCAATGAAGAGCAGGCCTTCTTAATTTGTCATGACTTTGGTTGGGGTGTCTCTGAACTAAACTCAATGGGTAAACTTGGAGCTTAATTTCTGCTACTTCCTCAAAGGGACTCGATCACTGTCTGATTCAGAAATTTGGATGAAGAGATACTCAATGGGAAGACAGAAGATACGGGCCCTGAGAAAAGGTGAAGGGATTATTTTTCTTACAGAATAATCCCTATGCTTGGTGCCTTTTGACTTGAATCAGCCCATTAAAGGTGTTAGGAAATACCTTTGTGATGATCAGGCCTTGGATCACAGGCCTTCCTCAAGAGCTGTGTGGCTGAGATAGAAAGACCGAGGATCATGTCAGCCAGCCCCTCTTAGTTGAGGCACCTTAAGGAAGAGATACTTATTTAGGCTGTGGGATCATCTTCCCCAGGTGAGGCACCCAGTTGCACAGGGAATTGTGGTCTAAGGAAAATGGTGGGGGGAGCAGTTTAAGGTTCAGGGCCAGAAGGCTTAGGTGCATCAGGTGCATGGCACTGGAACTCCAGGACTCACAGGACAAGTGTCCACAGCAGCTGTGGGTCAGGGGGCCTTTCCCTCTGTCACTGAAGTGACACAGTTTGGTGCTCTTGGTGACAGTAGTTGCTGTTTTTTACTGCTGTTTCTTCCACTTGACATCATGATTCTTGAACTAAAGCATTACCATTGGCTCATCAAGATTGAGGGTTGAAGTCATGTACCCAGTCTGTGTACTTGGTCTTTTGGAACACATCTTCCAATACTCTAAACTGTTCCAGGGCAGGCTGTGTGGACCCCAAAAGCAACTTTGGCTTTGCTGACATGAGATCCCTATGTCCTATCCCTATGAATGCCATAGTTCAATCAGCTGGGTCACTCCTGACTCATACTGCAGTGTCTCAGTTTACTCAGTTTCCTCTGACCACATTTAAAGTTATGAATTCTAAATAAAATTGCATTTAAAAAGGAGAGTTCTACTGCTTTTAACAGCTTCAGAAACCAGTTGTAATTGCAAAAAATAATTTTAACGTGGAAATTTTGGGACCACAAAAAATACTCAAAAGTTGAAATTAAAGTCATTTAGGGGCACCTGGGTGGCTCAGTTGGTTAAGCATCGGACTCGGCTCAAGTCATGATCTCGTGGTTCATGAGTTCAAGCCCTGCACAGGGCTTTGTGCTCAGAGCCTGGAGTCTGCTTCGGATTCTGTCCCTCCCCCACTCACACTCTGACTCTCTCTCAAAAATAAATAAACATAAAAAAAAAATAAAAAAAATAAATTCATTTAAAATTTACGTATACTAATAGTTAACATTTACTCTCATCATATTCCAGATACACTGCTAAGTGCTTTATGTGTATTATCTCATTCAGACCTCCTACCAACCATATGAGGGGGTGCATGTTTCTATTATCTTCATTAAGCACATGAAGAAATACAGGCATGGAGAAATTAAGTAACTTGCTACAATGACCACTATCAAGGACCCAAATCCTGACGGGCTGACTCTAGGGCTCAAGTTCTTGATCATCACATTAGTCAGATGGAGTTAATAAAACTAACTGAATTATGGATTACTTTATATAAGAAGTCTTTAAAAGAAATATTTCAATGAACCTATAAAAATGATTAATTACCATATCAGGTGTTCATATACAAATAACTCTTGTTACACTTAGTACAACCCTTTAGAAGGTAAACACAAAATAAATTTTGTTCAAATATGCCAGGCGAGAATAATTGTTTTAACATTTTGTATGAACTCCTGAAAAGGTTTTAGTATGTTGATATTTTTCCTGTCTCAATTCTGCTTACTTTATTCATTTGCTCAGCAAATTCCCTTTAGAATTTGCAAGCTTAAACTATCCAACTCTTGGATGACTATATATTCAGAACTGCTGGAATACAAATTAATCAAGTGTGCACCTTGAAAGTAATCCAATGTTCAATGAATAGTTCTTTAAAAACGTGCATGCTACTCTCTTGGCCTTAAAGTGAATTCAATCCTAAATATTGATTTCGTAAGACTGGAAAAGTGAACTTGTCACAGTGTTGATAATGGAGAGCTGGGGAAGATATCACTTAGTAGGAAATTACTGTTTACAAAGTACTTTTACTTACATCATTTTATTTCTCAGGATAATCCCGAAAAGTTGGCAAATAAGATATTATTGCCGTCCTTCCATCTTCCATTTTTCTGACACAATGCATTTCAGGTCATGAGACTCAACTAAAGGCACAAAGCAATTTCATTAAGGGTTTGACTCCAACTGTTCTGTACACCCCATCTAGGTTCTTTCCACTGTGCCATGTTATACCCCACTGGGCAATACTTGCAGAGACACATGGGCATTTCTGTCCAGCAGAGATCATCAACTCTTGGTCTGCAGGCTGATTCTGGCCTTCAGATGTGTTTTGCTTTGCCTGAATAGTTTTTAAGTTTGAATTAGTTACAGTTATTTTTTTTTAAATTGGAAGAGATAAGTTAAATCTAGAATTTTAAGATTCTCCTGACAAAGTAGTTGATTTGACAACAGTCAACTAGAGATGAGTAGCTACTACTCTGTTTAGAGTAGGCACATCTATTCCATAATGCCATTGTCACCACTTCTCCTTAGCATATTCCCTGGACTGCATTATTTTCCATTTATCACCATAAAATCAGACTGCTTCATTCATTTATATAACCTGTTTCCTGATATAAAGTAAATTATCTGTGGGACTGAGCAGCATTCCACAGACATTGTTGGTAAGTTTTCTCAGCCAATGTGGACAGGATTGTCTTTGTGCATCTTCTTAGCTCTGGTTCCTGACAGTCATTTGGCAATCTTTTCATCTTAATTTTCTTTATTAAATTGTTTCCCTGATGGACAGGGAGACAGTTGTGAAATTAAGGATTTTTTCACCTAGAAATCCCCATAAATTTTCTTTCAGTTATAATTTAGTAGTTGGAATTATATTAACCCTATCTAGAGTTACTAAAATTGTTTCCCAAACCCTTTTTAGGTCTATTTCAAAATATTATAACTAACTCATTTTCAAACTCCCTGCCTTCATTCCTACCCGACAAGAATGTATGTCCTCTAAGATCAGAAAATTTTTCCTGTTCATCACTATAATCTTATGACTGGTAATCTTATCGTAGGTACTCAGTAAATACATGGTGACTGAGTGAATGAAATGGGAGTAGTGAATCATAATGGACATTACTGGAAGCTCTCAGTGTGGTCCTTCAGATACAGTTGGCTCTGGGGGTGGTCTTATATAGGAGGAGTCCAATGGGAGTTTATCAGTGCTTAAGATATAAGTAATTTCCTAGATACTGAAAAGATCCAGCTCAAAAATTTGTTAGTTTTCTTCATTGACAAAAATACTCCATTGAAATATCAACTTTTATATTAAGCTAGCTCTGTATTTACAGAAACTCTAAGTTTCAAGAAAATATAATTATCTTTCATAGACTCACTCAACTAATTTGCTTAGACCTTCAATCTACTCTGGTTTTCTTTACTGTGCCAGGGAGAAAATGGCTTTCAGCCCAGCCTGCCTCTTTTCTTAGGGTCAGAAATCTTCTATGTATGTCTCAGGGCTGCAGAACAGCTTGCTGTCCAGAACTACTTTAATTTACGTTAGCCTTTAAACACCTGCTTACAACTCATGAGAAAAAATGAAGTGTGGCCTGGACCCTTATATCTAGCTAGCTTCTACTCACCTCTCAGGATGCCTCCTCATCCTCAATTGGCCTCAAACTCTCCTTTCCTCTCTTTGCTTCTTTCCTCCTTTTTCCTCTTCTCCCTTTCTTCTCTCCTGTCTTCCTGTAGACATGTTTTTAATGGTTTTCTTTTGTTTGTTTGTTTGTTTGTTTTAACGTTTATTTATTTTGAGAGAAAGAGAGGGAGAGACAGAGATCATGAGTTGGGAAGGGGCTGAGAAAGAGGGTGGGAGAAAATCCCAAGCAAGCTCCGCATTGTCAGGACAGAGGCCGATGTGGAGCTCCATCCCACAAGCAGTTCACGACCTGAGCTGATACCAGGAGTCAGACGCTCAACCGACTGAGCCACCCAGGTGCCCCATAATGGTTGTCTTTTCTTCAATATACAGTATATCTTATTTTTCTCACCATGATTTGCTTCAAAGGTAATAAGAAAGATTAAGAAAGCACATATATTACTTCTTTTAGGACCTGGACCTTGGACTTCTTTGTTACTCAGCACCCTGTCCTATGGAACTGTTAAGAGTAGGCAGTTAGTTGCAACTGTTAGGCTTTAAAGGGACTGGAGGCCGGCAAAGGGGTAGTCATGGCCAGCTATGGGGCAAGTTAGAGATCTGCCCTGGCAGCATTCCAAAAACAAAGCCTCAAGAAGCCAGATCAAGCCAGACAGGCTCAAGACAAAGAAGGCCCTCTAACCAAGTACCAAGTAAGGGAGAAAAGGCACGAAACCCTGCCCCCAAGATATCCCTTCCCCAAGTAATATATTTTCCACACCCTAGTTAACATCTGTTAAAAGACAGAGACCCTAACCCCGAGAGCAGCTATCCTTGAGCTCGCCCACTCTCACATTTCAAGAGTGTACTCTCCCTTTAATAAACTTTCCTACTTGCACCACTCAACTGTTGTTTCTCATCTCTCCTTGGATTCTTTATGGTGATGAGACCAAGAGCCTCTGGTGATATCATGGGATGGACTGGTGGAGGCCTCAGGGCCCAGAGTCTCCCCGGTCCACCAAGGAACACAACCTAAGCTACTGTGGATGTGAAGAATTCTCTCTATACCAGTTTTTCCTTTCCTTCTGAACATTTAAAATTCACTTGAATATAAAATTTCTTTGTTTTATTTCCTTTTAAATAAGTGGATTCCTCACTTTCTTTTTATGAAATCACAGAATTTTAAGTTGGAAGGAAATTAAAAGATCATCTCATTCAGTCCTTGTTTTACAGATGGAGAAACTGAGGCACAGCTCAGCATGATTAAGCTTCCGAACCAGAATTAAAATCTGACATCCTGACTCTTAACCCAGCACAGTGTTTTTTTGTTTTGTTTTGTTTTGTTTCGTTTTTTTTTTTTTTTTACTGTTTGAATTGTTTCTTCTTTTTAACTTAGCTACTTTCCTTATATGTCAGTGAAAAGAGAATTTAAAAATATTTATCATTCTTGGTGTTTTGGATTCTCTGTGTTAGGGTTCTCTCTCTCTTTTTCTTCCCATCCTGTTTCCATGTGGAAGGGCTTCTGTTAGAATAACATAGCTCGTCTCTATCTGTCCATCACTCACTTCTCTACCAGAGGAAATGGGGGACAAAAACTGGGTATGGACTTCTGCCTCCTGTTCTGCTTTCCCCACCTTTTATAACATTCCATGCTATACATTTCACAAGGGCAGGTTCTGCTACACCTGTGGCCGAGTGCGTAAATTCACCTAATTTGGGGCAAAACGTTCATATGAAAGATAATAGCACTGGTATGGTGAGGCAGTGGGTGGTATGTCTCTGTGGGAAACAAAAGGAGAGCAGCTACTTGATGGTAGAGAAAAATAGAAAATTGGATGGGAGCTGGTTTGTGAGAGATTAGGTCTCTTTGGAGTGAAATCTTTCAGACATCTGTATTATTAAAATGTTGATAATAGCATACAAGCATGTTGATGCACAGATAATAGGGCTAGACACTATCATTCCAGAGAGATGTCAAAGTCTTCCTCATTTCTCTCTTGTCAATGCAATAGAAAAGCAATTTGATTTGGTCTACAATATTTGCTTTTGAAAAAAAAAATGTTGATTTCCTCGGGCCTTAATTTTAAAAATTCACTCAAAAATTTACAAAGAAATTTTTCTTAGATTTTATGCCAAGATTTGAGAAACTGGATAAATGAATTAAGAAATAATTCCAGCTGAGAGAGAAAAGTCTTTAGCTGGAGGAAAATTTAAATATGAAAGTAATTTGAAACTCAGTTGTTATAGCATCTTAAGAAAAATGAAAATGAAACACAAATATAACTTCTTTCTCATTAAAAAAACCTCAATCATAAGATGATGCTTTGGGGAAATCTTTATTTGTAAATCTGTGTGTATATGTGTGTGTGTGTGTGTGTGTGCACATAGATGTACATATGCTTCTGCACATTCTAATTTGATGCTTTTATGCTTTCCATATGGATCATTGTAATATTGATTCCCTCATTTCAACCATAGTTTATGTTTCAAATATCAAAAAACAAAGTAGATAAAAGAAGTTCTATTTTGTGGGCCCTCTGTTCTGGTCAAAATAAAACTGTATTTTCACGAAGATGGAACTGTATCCTGTTAAAGACTTCAAGAGCAAATCTAGTCAGGTTAAGTATTTCTTTTCATATCTAGAATAGTAACACAAGGTGACATTCTTAGCAAGGAAGTGAGGTTATGTTCTTCAAGCAATAATTTTCAAAGAAAGAAACAGAACTGAAGTCATATATAATTGTATCTACTAATAAGGAAGTAGGGAAGAGAAATGTTCCAGCCAACGATGATTATTCAAGAATTGTTTAAGTCTCCTTTGTGACAACCTCTTGTCAAATCCTGTTTCTATATCCAAATTCTCTTTCCCCAGTGTCCTGGATATCCAATTGCTAAGTAATATCTTCTTGATTTGCCTATGTTATGTGAAGTTTGGGCAAAAAGAGGAAAGTCATTTTTTAATGTATTTATAGTTACTGTTATTACTGTTAAAAAAGAAATCCTTTTATATGGACAGTCCCACAAATAAACACCAAACATATGATGGCTTGCTCTCTTTGAATTACCTTCACCATTCCCTCTGGAGTTACAGAAAGTTCTTGATTCCCCCACACCACCATCCCATTGACTACCATGCTTTTCAAATTTATTACAAAATATTGTAAGTAATTCATCTTTTTCCATCCTTCCTGCAGTGGGCTGTATGCTCTTGGACAGCAGGTTTTTTTCTCTATTTGGTTCGCTATTGAACACAACTACCGTGGTAGATTTTACAGTGAGTTGAGTGAATAAGTGAACTGGGCATGACTGGAGCTTTCTCAGAGCAATCACTCAGAACACAGTCTGATACTGGTTGGAGTTCACATCTGCCTAGAGGGAGGACTGTTTATGGATGGAAGCTTTGCAAATGAATATGTTCTTCTGCTGCCCACAGAAGAATATTTCTATTTTGAACAAACTATTCTGTGATGCTGACCCCAGCTGCCTAGTCTTCTTGTTCTTGAAATTTTAAAGACGAATTCAATTGTCGGAATTCTCTCAAAAGACAAAAGGATGAGGCCCTATAATAAATCCCAAGTATCTATTAGAAAAAAGCATGAGACACTTATATTTTCCATCTTATTTGACATAAGACATGTTGGCATTGCTATCTACTCATATTTAATATAATTTTAATTAAAATGTCAGTTGTAGTTCTGAGGGGCGCCTGAGTGGCTCAGTCAGTTAAGCGTCTGACTTTGGTGCGTTTTGTGAGTTCGAGCCCCCCCCCCCCCCCCCCCGTTGGGCTCTGTGCTGACAGCTCAGAGCCTGAAGTCTGCTTTGGGTTCTGTGTCTCCCTCTCTCTCTGCCCCTCCCTTGCTCACACTGTGTCTCTGTCTCTCTCAAAAATAAACAAACATTTAAAAATTAAGAAATATATATATCAATTGTAGTTCTGAGGGCACTGTAGAGGTTGCTTTTAGGCAACAGTCTTGAGCAACAGAAACTTAAGCAAGGGAAAAGGGCCCACAGTGACCGCAGAGGTGACGCAAACAGGCTCATTAAGCAACCCACCTTGAAACAGTCATAGACTCTAACTGACCAGTTACAACCAGGCATGGTTCCTGAGACTTCCAGAAAAGAGAGAATTCCCTGTGTCTCCATACTCCCTTACTCAGCCCTGTAACTGTGGCTCCTCCTCACTCCCTCAATGCAGACAGTCTCTCCTTTGCTGTCCTGCCCACTGCTCCTTCGTAGTGATTCAATAAACTCCTATGTCTTGTTCTGCCTCAGGTGAATCCCCTCCCCCCACCCCACCATGCCACCGTCCCCATTCAGTCCAGACGCCCCACAGACATGAACGTGTTAAGGCAATAAAACAAACATAAAAAAACTAAAGCAAAACGAAACGATTTTAGTAGAAAAGATAATGCTCCAACTGAGTTGAAATGCTTCTCTTTTAATGAGCTTTTTGTTATTTTGTGGTTTACCTGTCCTTTCCCTTCCCAGGGCTATCAGCTAAGGAGACTGTTGGGGTCCTCCTTCTCACCAAAAGAAGCCGTGAGAAGTAAGCGGACCTGTTGGTGGCAGACACCACCACCACTGGATAGAGAAATTTGCTGTGAAGAGCTTACGTGGCTCATTTGGAAAGTGTTATGTTGAAAACAAAATAATTTTTTGAGTGTTCTAAATCACTGCACTTAGGGCTCCTATAATAATGGAACTGAAACACAGCAAGATGACAGGGCTAGTATGCATTGCAGATGATGAGTATGGATAATTTTTGCAAGTACAAAGAAAGTTTCATCTAGCCTCATACTAGGGCAGAGATTTTCATTGCCTCCAATCTTATACATTTCTGAAGAAATTAAACAGCAAACCTACTCCCCAGAACTGGGCTCTGATTATAAGGAAACCTCCTGGAAACATCAAAACCTTATTTGATGGGGCGCCCAAGTGGTTTAGTCTGTTAAGCATCCGACTTCGGCTCAGGTCATGATCTCACAGTTCATGGGTTCAAGTCCCATATCGGGCTCTGTGCTGACAGCTCAGAGCCTGGAGCCTGCTTCTGATTATGTCTCTGACTCTCTGCCCCTCCCTCATTCATTCTCTGTCTCTCTCTTTCTCAAATATAAATAAACATTAAAAATATATATTTTCTGAGGGCTTTTTTTTTTATCATATAATTCCAAGTAAAACTGAGAAGTAAGAAGGATGCCAAAGAGGGGTCCAAGAATCCTGGAATGATGCCAAAATGTTCATACCCACTAAAACTCTTGCCAGTGATCAAAAGAGAATCTTGCAGAAGTTCATCTAGAACCGGGCCTTTAATAGACCTAATTTTATAACTCGTGATTATTGCTGTTGTTGTTTAAAGCAGAAGAGCAGTAGCTATGTAAAATTGTGAACAAGGGCTACTGAAGGAACGGAGACATAACAGCAGATTCTGTGAGGAGGAAGAATGAAAACAACAAAACAGAGAAAAGGTGAAGGGGAGCAGATTTTGCCACCCTAAAATATGCTTCTTTGACATAGTGATTATTTTAAACTGGTTATTTTTAAAACACGGCGGACAGAAAAGCTCTAAAAATCCAGCAGAAGTTACCCTTTTGGAAGAAGCATGGAAAATCTCCACTGGTAAGGATAGATCTCTTACCGTACTAGAAGAGCCAATTTCTAGAACTCTTACCAATGAAGAAGGCAACAACTTAAAGCTACTTAACAACCTTACCCTTGTTTACTATGTTTTCCCTGGTAACCTCCCGTAACTGGTGTCCTCTTTATCCCAAACATCTCTTCTGTCTTTAGCTGAAGATGGTATTTAAGGTGATGGCTTTGGTCATTTCAGTGTTACTTGGTTTTCCTGGGTCTCTCCCATGTAGACATATTATTAAACTTTTGTTTGTTTTTGTACCGTTAATCAGTCTTTTTTTTTTAATTTTTGTTTATTTATTTTTGAGAGAGTGCAAGCGGGAGGAGAGGGCAGAGGGAGAGGGAGAGAGAGAGAGAGAGAGAGAGAGAGAGAGAGAGAGAGAATCCAAATAGGCTCCATGCTATCAGTGCAGAACCCCATGTGGGGCTTGAACCCGTGAGATCAAGACCTGAGCCAAAACCAAGAGTGGGATGCTTAACCACCTGAGCCACCCAGGTGCCCCTGGTAATTAGTCTTATATTGATTTAATTATCAGACCAGCCAAAGGACCTAAAAAGGAAGAAGGGAAAACTTTTCTTCCCCTACAAAGGGCGTTCAAAACACAGCACGCTGGCAAGTGCAGAAAAAAGATGTAAAAATTAATAACAGAAATCTTGTTTAAATGAAGACAGGAGGGGTGCCTGGGTGGCTCAGTCAGTTAAGCCTCTGACTTTGGCTCAGGTCAGGTAGGATCTCCCAGTTCCGGAGTTCAAGTCCCGCATCGGGCTCTGTGCTGACAGCTCAGAGCCTGGAGCCTGCTTCAGAATCTGTGTCTCCCTCTCTCTCTGCCCCTACCCCACTCACACACTCTCTCTCTCTCTCTCAAAAAAATGAATAAAACTTAAAAAAAAATTAAAACAAAAATAAAATGAAGTCAGAAGACCAGAAGGGGGTAGTTTACACACCCTACTACAGTCATCAACAGGAAGAAAGGAACCTTGAAAGTGATACCACTTAAGCTACACTTTGCTACCTCAGCAGGAGGAAAAAAGGTTTTTCTCTGCTCCCCCCCAGCTCAGCCAATGAAAGACAGCCACAAATCAGCTAATGAAAAGCCGTTATACTTTGAACTCCAAGTTTACTACAATGGACTCTTTTCTTTATAACCCCTCACAACTTCCCTTGTTCTATAAAAGAGCATTCCTCTCCTTGTTCTCTGCACTTGCCTATAGTTTTGCTGTAGTTTGCTTGACCTAAACTGTAATTCTCTGCTATTTCTGAATAAACTCATTTTTGCCGGTAAAATAACTGACAGTGTTATTTTTAAAATTAACAAAGATAACAGCTTTCTATGTGTTTCAATCTAGTGAGCCAGTTAATGATTTTCAACCTGTAAAATAAGTGATGTATACGTGATGACGTAACTAAGTATTACGAAAACACCTTGGGTAAAAACATCCATGTTTAAGAAGAGAGATTTTAGAAAAAAAATTATTTTAGAAAGGTTTATTTGGGAAGATTTCCCTTAAAGATGGTCTAAGTAAAAACTGAAGTTTTGATTCTTCAAGAGAGAGTCTATCAGTCACTTATGGGAGTGTGGTACAGTACAATGAACAAAGCTCTAGAATCACGGAGCTCTGGCATGTGTGATTGATATATATATATAAATATATATATATATATATAGTGATATATATATATATATATCACAATATATATATATTTTAATTTACATCCAAATTAGTTAGCATATAGTGCAATGATGATTTACCCATTTAGCCCATCCCCCCTCCCACACCCCCTCCAGTAACCCTCTGTTTGTTCTCCATATTTAAGTCTCTTATGTTTTGTCCCCTTCTCTGTTTTTATATTATTTTTGCTTCTCTTCCCTTGTGTTCATCTGTTCTGTGTCTTAAAGTCCTCATATGAGTGAAGTCATATGATATTTGTCTTTCTCTGCCTGGCTAATTTCGCTTAGCATAATACCCTTCAGTTCCATCCATGTAGTTGCAAATGGCAAGATTTCATTCTTTTTGATTGGCATGTAAGTGTCTGATGTGTCTCATTTTCCTTATCTAAAATAGGCTTCATGTGCCTACAGAAATAGAGTTGTAATGAAGATTAAGTTAGTTGGTATCTTCTAAATATTTGGTACACAGTAGAAATTCAGTATGTGGCGGTTGTATTAATGACATTGCAAATTCTCCATCATGGTAAGTAAATGAAGCGTTCTGAATTTTCTTATGTATGACTAGGCAATATTATTCAATAGGGTACTAGAAGACCCTGGCTAGGCATATGACCACATTCTCTGTTGTTTCCAATTTTAAGACTATGAACTATGAGACCTCGAGATTAGTAAAGAATTATAACCTTTGGGCAGTTGGCCTGCTATGGTAACTTGCATTGGCTCTTCTGAAAGCCAGATGTCACATCAAATTAAGGAAGGGAAGGAATTAACATAGCATTTGCATTTGTCCAATACAGTTCTTTTTTTTTTTTAAGTAGATATTTCAACTAAAGCATTGGAAGTCATTATGGTGGAAATGTAGAAATACCAAAATGATCATTCCTTTTTATTTGGCGTAATAAATTCACACAGAACTTATATTTTATGAACTTCCCAATATTCAACTGTTTTTGATCTACAAAAATGACAAGTGCATATGGTTCAATGTAATCATTGCTAAATCAAAGGTAATTGATTCCCTGGTTAATTTAAGTGAAAAAATGAGACAAGCAATAAAAGGATGCATAGAATTGAATATTACATATTCAAATATTATATATTTGTCAAATAGCATGCATATGAGAAACTATATAAAGAAATAATTCAAGGGAGAATATAAAGCTGTCAGTGGCATTTGCTGGCCTCATAAGCTTAGCTTCATATCCAGCAACTGGTCTTTCCAATTCAGACTCAAATCTGAACCTCATGCAACTCTTCAGCTTCAGAATAGGAGAAGATTTTAGGCTTCCTAACTGATATGGTATGCATTTCCAAATTGCAATGCTTTGTATATTTTTATCCTTTTGACTTTTCTGGGCTCTGAGAATTACTGCTGACCCTGGGTAACCAGTAGAATAATGGGACTTTTATTGAGTGTTATAAAAGTAGGTGAGCTACTGACTTAAAGATGATGAAAATTGCTTTTTCTCACATAAGCCCTTGACTTTGTTTAGATTTTAAAGATTTTTTTTTCTGGAGACATTAGGATACCTTGATGAATTTACTAACTGAAGATTTTGGTGTAGCAATAGTAGCAATTAATGAAGTAAGGTTTTACTGATCTCTTTCAAGACTATTAAGCCCCAAGGTTCGTCAGACTATGAAGATTTGCACCTTTCTACTTTAAGAAGCCATTTTATTTAAACAGAATCTCCTGCCTGTATTGGCTAATGGTAGAAATTCAGAATAATTAGCTAAATTAATTGTTTCATGTGGCTGGTCTTTAGAACGTTATAAACTGTAATGGAATTACTGAGTTGAGAGCAATTAATGGAATGTACTTCGTATATATCCTAACCAAATGCTATACCTGTCATTTGTAATGACCAATTAAAAACTATCAAAAGAAAACTGTTGATGAATCTTAGTGCCATCAAAATAAGCCATCTAGAACAGTTTACACATGCCTTATATCTGTATAGTTCATATCACTTCAGAATCTGAAGTTGTTTTGGATACTGTCATTTAAGTATTATGCTAATGCCCCATACTTTTAAAGAAGAAAGTAAAAGTTTGGAATACTTCTAGGTTTTTAAAACCTATAAATCATAGAGACAGGGACAGAATGTATGTTTCTCATATCTAGGGCTCATGTCAGATCAGGAGTTGAAAATTCAGATCCTAACACTAGAGCCACAGAGGCATTCAGATGAGTGGGAATGAGGGTGGGGCCTGGGCGGCTCAGTCGGTGAAGCTTCAGACTTTGGCTCAGGTCAGGATCTCATGGTTCATGGGTTCCAGCCCTGTATCAGGCTCTGTGCTGACAGCTTGGAGCCTGGAGCCTGCTTCAGATTCTGTGTCTCCCTCTCTCCCTGCCTTTCCCTTGCTTGCATTCTGTCTCCCTTTCAAAAAACAAATAAACATTAAAAAATTAAAAAAAAAAGATAAGTGGGGATGGCACAAGGTGTCAGGAGCAGAGAGGGAGGGACAGTGAGAAATGCAGAGAACTTGAATGCAAATAGCCTTTTAAAGGCACTAAACACCATTTAGCTCCACTTAGCTACCCCTTAGATGTTGCCCTATGGAAATGTGGTTCCAGTAAAGCTAGATACTGTAGGTTTTCAAACAAATACAAATATGTGGAATTTTACATGAAATAATCACACATCTAAATGTTGATAACTAATTCAAATTTTAAGGCCCGTGGGTCAAATAAAACACATCTGTGGGCTGTCAGGAAGCAACTTCTGGATTAGATTCTAACATCCTCTATACATATACACATGCTATTAAAACTGGCAGATGTTGAGATGCTGTCCTTCATTAATATTTATGACAAAGGAAATGTTTTTAAAAAGAAAGTAGGGTATTTCATGAATTGACAGCTAGTAGGTGCCCACTAGGTTGCTACAACATATTCATTATTAAGAAGATTAAAAAAGACAGATGTATTCACTGCCATTCTCTGGTTTATAAATAGTTTAGTTGAGAAGAAAGGGATTTCGTGATAAGGTTGTAAATTATTGGGAATGGTATACTAAGAAAGGATCAAAGTTGTATATAAGGGATGATTCCACAAAATCTGAAGGCAGAAGAAGACTTTTCAAGTTCCATACAGCATCGTGTAATGTTTATTACACAAAAATAGGGGAGGGATAGATAGTATGGAGAAGGGAAAATCTGAATTTTTTTTATCCTAGATTGTTGCTCTTGAAATGAAATATTACACTTGACAAAGTTGAAATGAAAATTTTATATGGATGCAAGTTGAAAAAAGAAACCCATGGAGAAATCTACAGATGCTATGAAACAATTTGTAGTTCCCTGAGGGGTATGAAGAGAAATTTACAGAATCACAGAGCACAATGTGTTATTTAGCTACTCCAGACATCACACAGCATCTGTTCAATGGATGAGGCAAAGGACAAAGAGTAAGGGTCTATTTCTATTTCTGGCATTGATTGCTCTGGGACCTGGAGGAACAGAGTGCCACCTTTTGTCACCCAAGTTACCCCATACATTAAAAAAAAGACACTGCATAGCCCAAAGGTATTTTGAACATCAGTTTTGACATCTATAAACCATTTGGAGACTTTAAAAATCAAAATTGTGCAAAGGCAAGAAATGCTATTTTCCCTTTCCAGGATTTACAGAATTAATGAAGAATTGCAATGGGCAGGAACCAATCAGATTCCTATTGGAATACTCTTTTTTTGCTTTACATCCCTCCTCATCCTGGACCTCCTCATGTTTCTTTCTTTCTTTTTTTAAATGTTTATTTTTCAGAGAGACAGAACATGAGCAGGGGCGAAGCAGAGAGAGAGGGAGACACAATCTGAAACAGGCTCCAGGCTCTAAGCTGTCAGCACAGAGCCCAACGTGGGGCTTGAACTCATGAACCGTAAGATCATGACCTGAGGTGAAGTCGGAGGCTCAACCAACTGAGCCATCCAGGTGCCCCTCCTCATGTTTACTTCTAAGCAATGTTCTTTTCATCCACTTTTGTTTTGCATTTAATTTAAATGAAAAAGCAGCTCTAGGCACATTCATTATTTAAATTGCAGTCTCTAGAATCTCCTTTGGAAATTGAGACGTCCATATATGTAAGGCTGAAGTTAGGTAAAAAGAGAAGCTACATGCTAAAATCCAGGGCCACAACTATAAGGCATGAATTACATAAAGTTCATGGTCTTCATTTGTGTCCTTCCCAAGTTGTCCTTTGCTAGCTTTGAATGAGATGCTAATTATATTTGACTTGTATTCTTACCTTCCTTCTTTAGAGAAATGTAAATGAGGAATTTGAAGATTAAGTTATTATCTATATTTTATAGATTATCTATTTTATAGATTATCTATTTTATAGATTGTATTTAAGATTATCTACATTTTATAGATAAAAATATACTTACATCTCCCTTACAGCTTGATGCACAATATAGAAAAGAATACTTTTTCTATCTACTGTAATTATACATGAACTAAATAAAATCCCCAAATAAAGGCCAAAGAAAGAGTTCACATCTTATGGAAGAAAACATTCTCTTCTATTACCTAATGCCTGATTATCAAGAAATTAGATAAGTGCGTATTATTTAATGTAAGCTATTATCCTAACCTTCCAGAGAATTGACCTCAGTAAGTACCATGTACTCACAGTTTCCATCCGTTCAATTCTCCGAATTACTAGTATATTTGTTGTGTATGTGTGTGTATATATGTATATACACACACAAACACATCGTACACACACACACATGCTTTTTTTTTTTAATTTGGAGGAATTGACATAAAATCAGAGGCCCAGTACATAAAACGGAGATAAAGGATTATTTGCAAACACTTGGATGTTTTACATACTGAGCCCAACACAAGACATGTATCTACGTGGTTATTAGCATATTACCAAATTCTATTGGGGAAAGAAATGGATTCTTAAAACATGCCTGCTTGCAAGTGCTCTCTTTCAAACCAACTCCTGCCAATACCATACCTTCCGGAGGGGTTTGAGCTTAGTCTCCATGATGAAATCATACTTGCAGAGCTCACAGCAGCGCGTGTCTGAGCTCTTGATCCACTGGTGGAGGCAGGACTGGTGGACAAAGCGCAGGGTGCCGGTGCAACGACAGGGTGTGATGAGGGGGCTCTCTTCATCCCCTTCACAGTGACAGATCCTGGGGAAGGACAAGGCAGTCAGGATGAGCTCTCCCAGAGGACATTGCTCCCCAGTGGATTACTTCCCTCACTCATACGAGACTGTATTAGAAACTGCAACCTAAGAATTAGAAAGCATGGACATTTGACTCCAACTTGATGCTAGAATGGAATCTATGCCCAATATTAATTTCCTTTCACTTGCTACTCATGCTCATATTGTTAAGCATTAGATACTAGTAACTCAAAAATGCACTATCATGTCATTCCGATACTAATGCCAGTTTTAACGGCACAACTATTGAGGCATATCCTCAGCTTAATCTATTTAATACGTCAGTGTCTGTGAGCATCAGCTTGATTTCATATATACAAGCATTGTAAGGAATGTTTTAACCTGATAATTTTGCTGTTTTATTTTGGTGACAGCTTTATAGAAGCATGATATATAATTTAGTATCTATGTGGAAGAATTCTGAAAAATTTTAACATGTTACCAAAGAATAAAGTGAGTATTGAAAGTTCAGATTGGAAATATTACAAAGATTTTCCCAGGAAGATGCACATATATTTGGTCCCAATTAATGACCTAAACTGTCAATAATCACCATTGTTTAACAGTCACAAAGATTGCTGGTCGCATAAAGTTCAAAAACAGTGAATTCTATTGCTTTAAAATGTTAATTACTACATCTTCCAAGGAATTCAGAATTCAACTGGTTTACTGAATTCTTATGAACTTGAATGTCATAGACTCACAGTCTATGAAATCTTCATTATGTTCATCTACAAATTAAAAAAAGTTTATTTCCACATTAGATGGGATAAGCTTTTCATACCTCAAGATTGTAATTCAAATCTCAGTACTTCACTAATGCTTGTGATTTAGAAGTTGTTAATAAATTTGATTAGAAGTATTTTTGGAAATCTTTTAAAAATATGAATGGCGCATTTCCAAAAAAAATCTGTAGAGTTACTTTTTTGAGCTGAGTCACAGCGGCAGACTTGAAGAATGTTTGAATTTCTGCTCTTTCCTTTTAGATCTATATGCCCTATTCTCCAGAAGCATAAGTTTTAAAGAATGGATTTTTAAAACGTATTTATCAATCTCAGCTGTCTCCCAGGGGAAATGAAATGGTTGCTCTAATTGTTACTGCAGTAAGATACAGGAATTGAAACCAAGCCCTTCCCTAAGCTCAAAATAAAGAAGTATGACACAGTACAGTAGAGTTTTGAATCTCTTTTTCTCTTCTTTTCTTTTTTTTTTCTTTTTTTAAGTAGGCTTCATGCCCAGTGTGGAGTTTGAACTCACAACCCTGAGATCAAGACCTGAGCTGAGATCAAGAGTTGGGTGCTTAACCAACTGAGCCATCCAGGAACTCCTTGAATCTCTTTTTCTTAAGTAAAAATAATATAATAAAAAAGGAACACTGACTTCTGAAGTCCTTAGGGTGGGAGTGATGAGATGAGAGCCTAGGGAAGTTCAAAGTCAGAGTCCTCGTTCTCCTGAACTGAGGTAGAAAGTAGTAGTGTTGGAAGTAGCAGCATATATAAGAGGCTGATGTGCTGGGGAAAAATTAAAAATTACTGAGTCTATTCTTTAATATAAAAGTGTATACTTTGTATCACACTTGTCAATAGAGTATTAATCTCATGATAGGTGCTCAGTAGATGTTTGTTGAGTAAGATTATTTCATTAACAAACTATAACTTATAAGAGCAAACAGTGAAAGCAAATCTGGATTTCGATAGCACTTCATTTGCTTGCAATATTTATTTTTGGAGCCACTGAAACCTAATGAATTATATAGCATGAGAGGTTGATATTTCTTATGTCCTTGAACCTCTCATCTCTCTGCATCCACACAAAGATACTCCTTTAGGTTAGGGGTCAGCAAACTATGGCCCAATTCTTACTGCCACATGTTTTTGTAAATAAAGTTTTACTGAAACACACCCACAAACATTTGTTTATGTACTGTTTAGAGCTGTGTTTGTACTATAACTATAGAATTCGGAGTTGCTGCAATGACCATATGGCCACAAAGACTAACATATTTACTACTTGCCTTTTTACAGGAAACATTTGCTTACCCTTGCCTTAAATATGGTGATTCTGAGTTAAAGACAATACCTGAATATTACCAACAATAATAAAACGAAGTTTACAAAATATATTACGCCAACAACTGCAAGTAACAAAAGTTGAAGTAAAGGTTAGAGAAGCAGACAATAAAAACAAAAGTCTCTCCTGGCCTGGCATTGAAGCCTGCTGATCCATGAACAGTCTGCAGGGGGAGCGGCAAAATCTCTCATTTGAAAAAGAAAAATTTGCAATTAATGCCATCTGATAATTCTTTACTAAAAAAAAGACCACGTCAACTGCTGCACAGCTGCCAGGATGATTCTGAGGTCTGATTTTTTTTTTTACTGATGTGAAAAAAGTAATTTATTCATAAGAAGATTTAAACAAAGACCTTGTTGATTACTCAGTTCAACCTGACCTGAACAGTTCACTGATTGTAGTTCAACTTCCTATGTCTTACATATTCCTTTCTAAAATCTTTTGCAGAAACTGTTACCTGAAGCATCACCAGTAATTTCATTTCTTCATAAGATTAAGGTTATCTCTCACAGGGAAAATCAAAAGCTTATTTCGTTTTCATTAGTATTTCACGAGACTTATTTTTACATGATTTTAGCGTTTTGCACCTTTGCTAAATTATCCCAACCCAAGTTGAACCCCAAGACCCTTTTTCAAATCATGTTGAGATAGATTGTTGAAAACGAACTTAAGAACTAAATACCAACTTCAAATATCTACTAGAAATAAAAAATAATATTATGCCATTATGAAAAGAATTAAATCTTAAACTGACATATTTTACACTAACCACAACTGCTAAATTATAAATGAAAGCATGGTAATAAAACATAGACATGATTTTTCCAACAGAATAATTGTGCAGAGAAAATGATTTTAATAATAAAATTGCATTGTAAAATATTCATAATTTCAATGCATTTTTATCTTATGGGAAATAAAAGCTTGGGAACTGAGTGATTCTATAAAATTATTGGTGATTGACATAGGTGTCTGTCACCTAGTGACAAGAATAAGCTGAATTCACAAATTTTATTTGCACTGTACTTTTTTAACTGGCTGCTTACAGTCTAATCGGTATACGTTGAGATTTTTACCATTTATGACTTGAATAAACTTCTACTTCCATATAACTTCTAGCTTTCTGTGAAAAGCAGACCACCAAATAGTATTTAGCAAATTAAATTCTGGAAATTGTGTGTGTGTGTGTGTGTGTGTGTGTGTGTGTGCGCATGCTTAGTCCTTTCCTTAATGTTTAAGTTTTAAGAAAAGCAGGTTTTTGTTTTGTTTTGTTTTGGTTTGGTTTCACATATCTTAAAATGACCTCCACTGCTCCCAACCCCCTCTCTTGCCAAGGCTTCTTGGCTCTGGTAGAATAGTATTTTTTTCTACATAAGTTCTTTTTTTAAAAAAATAATTTATCACTGAAAAAAATCTTCATGAAGATCATATTGATCATGTAATTTGGGGATTTTTCTCATTCATTCATTCATTCATTCACATTTTCTTTAGTTCTTGCTATACGCAAAGAAAATCAGACAATAGTATCAGCATGTGGGGTGAATTACCAAGGAGAGAAAAGAACCTGGAGGCAGGTACCCATTTGAGCAACTATTACAATCACCTAGGTATTAAGAATCTGAAACGGGCGCCTGGGTGACTCAGTCGGTTAAGCGTCCGACTTCGGCTCAGGTCATGATCTCGCGGTCTGTGAGTTCGAGCCCCGTGTCGGGTTCTGTGCTGAGTGCTCAGAGTCTGGAGCCTGTTTCAGATTCTGTGTCTCCCTCTCTCTCTGACCTTCCCCCGTTCATGCTCTGTCTCTCTCTGTCTCAAAAATAAATAAACGTTAAAAAAAAAAAGAATCTGAAACAATGTTGTGACTCTGGGGAGGAAACTGGAGCCCCTCAGTCTGCAGAATGTGTAGAGATGCAGGGGGCCTTACTTGCATTCTATGCCGGCTGTGGTAACAGAGACCATTTACAATATGTAACTCCTAAAGGCAATCATCCCTATTATTTTGAGACAGCCTCTTAACCTTCTCTTCCCATATTCCATGCTATTCCCCACCCCCCTTTTCTTTTGGCAAATCTTTCTGATCTACCTCCTCACTTCCCTGCCTACATTTTTTTTTTTTTGTAAAATTTCAATTTTATTTGGCCAGTGTGTTCAATTCCAATATTGTGGTAGAAATGCCTGAAAACTGTCAACATTCAGTTCGGCTCAAGCACTCCTGACCGTTACCCAGCCTGGAAATGGAGGTTCTGCCTGGCACGGGCCTCAGGTTACCCTGGAAGTCACAGAACGGGGGTCTGGCTCGGGAAGGACAGGGGGCTGCCTGGGGCTCGGCCGGCACCCACCATCCCTCCAGGCACAGAAGGCCCCCCACCTCCTCCACCGTGCCATACCCCTCCCCAACTAAATAATCTTTGAGCACAGTCATTACAGGTACAGCTATGTTTGTAATTACTTAATTTGGATGTTAATCTTTACTCAAAACTAATTATCATGCTTCAGACTTTGGCATTCATTCTTAGAATTCACTCTACTAAGCTAAAAATGATTAGAATACATGTAGGTGGAAGTCATACTGAAATGTATTAAGCAGTGGATGAGAAGTTAGTGCTCAAGTAAACAAGTGAACAGATATAATTTCTCTCTCTTTTCGAGAAATACAGCATAGCAGTGAAAGAATAGCAGACTAGAGAAAATTTAATTTTTAATTTTCATTTCATTTCAT
The DNA here is from genome assembly GCF_023721935.1 of Panthera uncia. Lineage (NCBI taxonomy): Eukaryota > Metazoa > Chordata > Mammalia > Carnivora > Felidae > Panthera > Panthera uncia. The sequence goes on from NC_064811.1 coordinate 137,428,953, forward strand.
TTTTAACAGGGAAAACCTGGACTTGTTCACAAGCAGAACTGAAGGTGCCATAGATAGGTGAAAGTTTAAAAAAATAGGCAAGGGAACACCTCATTGTTAAATGAAGATGTCTTGAGAAGTCAACAAAGTATGGGGAAAAAATACACAGGAGGTAAACACATGCTTTCCCTGTGAGCAAGAGGTAGCGGGAAAATGCTAAGTGAAAATGGTAGAGGCAGAGGGGTTGCAGTAGCTGGGTCTGGGGAGGGGTCTTCTTATCTTTCCTGACATAGGAGACAATGCGTATGTTCAACAGAAGGCAGGAAGGCATGGGGTTAAGGTATTAGAGAGGCTGTAAGTAATTAGAAAAAGCCACTTGGAGAATGTGATGGGAAATTGTTCAAGCATGACTATTAGAACCGGGGAGCAGCCGTGAGGTCCCTGGTAAGATTAGACAGCACAAATTTACAGTGGACATCCTTAACACTGACTGGAGGCAGCAGCATTCAGCAGTCAGAGAGCAACTGTAGCACAATCTAACGCATGATCTTGAGATCAGGAAGTCAGAAATGGGAAGGACAAAGGAGTGAAGGATTCTAACGCATCAGGGAACACAGTGTGAAAACAGTTGGTCATAAGGTCTAGACTCTGAGCTGGGAGGAGAGTGAAGACATCTCGTGGTTCATGTATCATGGGGAAAGGATGGGTTTGAGAGGCTGGAAGTTATGATACTGAAGAATTGATGTTGAAAGTGGGAGGAAATGGGACAAAGACTGTCTACATATAGCATATTCATATCCTTCAAGGATGAACTAATAACTTTTTTGTGCTGCTTTTTATTCCCACCATCACAGAAAAATTAAAAAAAAAAAGAAGTTATTTGGTGTTTGGGATTCACAAGCAAACCAAATCCTGATTCACATGCTTGCTCTCTGCTCCAGTAAACTGGAGAGGTTCTCAGTTTACATAGTTTACTCATGTGTAAATGAGGCAAAAAATACCTCTTAAGGTGTCCTGAGGATTAAAGGAGATAAAAAGGCGCAGTACTTGGCATGTTGTAGGCAACCAAGTATTTGTTAATTTTATCATGGGATATTCGGATCCTACTGGTACTACTACTAATTTTGTTTACCTATATCATTGCTTTCACTGTACTGGGACTAATTGTTGTTTTTAAGTTTATTTATTTACTTTGTGAGAGAGAGAGAGAGAGAGAGAGAGCGAGAGCTGAACTGCAAATCAGGGGAGGGGCAGAGAAGGAGACAGAGAATCCCAAGCAGGCTCTGCACTGTCTGCACAGAGTCTGATTTGGGGCTCGATCCCACTGTGAGATCATGACCTGAGCTAAAACCAAGACTTGGATGCTCTTGGTGAGCCACCCAGTGCCCTGATGGCGCTATGTGTTTTTGACAGCTAGTTTGGTAAGTTGGGTAGAGTCAATCCTTGTAAGACCAAGTTCATGAATTCTGATTCCATACAGGTGAGTTAGCTTCTGCCACATTTGAATCCTTACATCAGCCAAGTCACAGACATGTCTCAAGGAAAGGTAGGCAAAGCAGTGTATTTAGATCTGTATATTGGGTGGTCTCAGACAAGTTTTCAGACAGTTGGTGTTCTCATCTTTGAAATCCTACATCGCTATTATAAGGCTCAAATAAGATATATGAGAATATGATACAAAATGTAAACACCATTCCCAAGTAAGATATTATTGCCAATATATATGTGACCAGTAAAATCAACAAAAATTGCTCCTAGGTAATAAATGCAATGGATTGCATGTTTTTATAAAAGCAACTCAATTTTTCATGTCTGCATTTCAATTTGTAGGATTCTGTCATTCTTCGTCTCAAAGATCTGTAGTGTAAGAAAGGGAGATCTATCTTACTACTGAGATTGGTTTTTTGGTAAGCTACAATACCCTCCATACAGTCAGGTCTGAAAACCTTTTCTAATTATTTATTTTTCCTGGTTTTCTTTTTGTTGTTGTTGGCTAACCCCTCCTTTTTGTAACTTTCCCCTTTTTGGCTTCTGCGGCTACTAGCCTTAAACTTGGGAAAATTGGAATTAGAAGGGCATATAAGATGACCGTAGAGATCAAATAGTGATTTCTTATGAGGAACAGACCAAAGATGTTAGGATTCTGGAGCCTAGGAAGGTGAGAAATGATAGGTGAGATGATACCATGATATGACTTTGTAGGTGAGATATCACAGTAAGAAATGACAGGGAAATAATCTAGAATTCAATATATCTAAATTCATGGCTAAGTCTTTTCCACAAAGCCAAAATTGTAGTCAGGGGCATCTGGGTGGTTCAGTCTTTTAAGCATCCTGCTCTTGATTTCGGCTCAGGTCATGATATCATGGTTTGGGAGATCGAGCCTTGTGTTAGGCTCTGCACTAATGGCACAGAATCTGCTTGGGATTCTCTCTCTCCTCTCTCTCTGACCCTCCCTTGCTTGTGTTCTCTTTCTCTCTCTCTGAAAATAAATAAATAAACATTAAAAAAATTGTAAGTCGAAGGGGCACCTTTTAAAGTATGAGTGTAGATGTCAGCTAGACTTACTGTGATAATTTCACAGTATATACAAATACCAAATCATTGTTTACGCCTGAAACTAATGTAGTTATATGTCAACTATAAAAACAAGCTAAATATGAGTGCGATAGTTTTGGGACACATACAGAGAACTATTCATTCCCATATTTAACATTTTGGAGGGAGGAAAAAAAGCAAGAAGGGGAAATTACCTGACAACTGTAGATATGTGAAAAGATATTTTGTGAAATGGCAGCTGGTCTTATTTTGTCCCACAACTGCAGCTAATGAACAGAAGTTAGAGGAAGCAGGGGCACCTGAGTGGCTCAGTCAGGTAACTGTCCGACTCTCGATTTCAGCTCAGGTCATTATTTCATTGTTTGTGAGTTCGAGCCCCACGTTGGGCTCTGCACAGGCAGTGCAGAGTCTGCTTCAGATTCTCTCTTTGCCCATTCCCTGCTCTATCTCTCAAAATAAATAAATAAACTATAAAAAATTATAAAAAAAGAGTGTATTAGAAGTTAAAGGAAACAAATTTCCATGAACTATACACACACACACACACACACACACACACACAACCCTAGAGCTTAGACATAATGAACTCCTCCCAGGAGAATGCAAATTTCCCATCATTGAAAGTATGTAAATATAGGGGTGCCTGGGTGGCTCAGTTGGTTAAGCATTTGAGTCTTGATTTCAGCTTTCAGCTCAGGTCATGATGTCATGGTTTGTAGGTTCCAGCCCTGGATCAGGCTCTGTGCTGATGGTGTGGAGCCTGCTTGGGATTCCCTGTCTCCCTTCCCGCCCCTCCCCTGCTCGTACTCTCTATCAAAAATAAATTTAAAAACATTAAAAAAAAGAAAGTACTCGGGGCGCCTGGGTGGCTCAGTTAGTTAAGCATCCGACTTTGGCTCAGGTCATGATCTCATGGTTTGCAGGTTCGAGCCCCATGTTGGGCTCTGTGCTCATAGATCAGAGCCTGGATCCTGCTTCAGATTCTGTGTCTCCTTCTCTCTCTGTGCTTCCCCTGCTCGTGCTCTCTCTCTCTCTCTCTCTCAAAAATAAATAAACATTAAAAAATTAAAAATAAATAAAAAGAAAAAAAAAGAAAATACTCAAATATAAGCAGGGTATTTATATGGTAGGCATTGTGTCAAAGGAGCTCATGCAAGGGCAATTAAACAACATGAACTCATATTTCTTTTCTAATGTTGCAATTATGTTATTTTTTCTTTTCCACAGACTCATTTCCACTCCCTCCCTCCTTGGTTAGCATTTCTCCTTTGTTTGTCCTGGGAGTTTTGTACTTCATCTTCTAGCATTACTCCTAGACTTGTGGTTTTATTTATTTATTTTTTTTTCAACGTTTTTTATTTATTTTTGGGACGAGAGAGACAGAGCATGAACGGGGGAGGGGCAGAGAGAGAGGGAGACACAGAATCGGAAACAGGCTCCAGGCTCCGAGCCATCAGCCCAGAGCCTGACATGGGGCTCGAACTCACAGACTGCGAGATCGTGACCTGGCTGAAGTCGGACGCTTAACCGACTGCGCCACCCAGGCGCCCCCCTAGACTTGTGGTTTTAAAACATCTAGTGGATATAGATCCAATCTCTGCCTCTCCAATAGCCAGAAACTTCAGCTAGTTCTCTAACTTCATTAATGTGGTATCCTCAATAAGACACTTGATGCTTCCTATATCTCACCATGTCTTAAACTAGCTTTTCTTCCCAAAGATGCCATTCCTTAAGTATCTTGCTCTCAGCTTGCCTTTATCTTGGAACCTCCCATATACTTTAGACTCTATATTCAAATTGTCATCAACTTGCCAATATTTTTCTCCCTCAGTGTTTTCCATATCTTCTTTCTTTTCATCCTTACTGCTATCTCCCTAGTAGTTTTGAATTGTCAACAGGTACATGAACGGTCTTTAAGTCTTTGCTCTTTTCAAACCATTCTCAAAACATAGTTATTCTGATTTTAAATACTGTCACTCTTCAAGAACTCTACCATCATCAAATAAAATCCAAATTACTTCACCTGCTTTTTATATGACCTTCTGTAATTTATATTTATCTTACCTATCCTTCTGTATTTCCCACTAAATCCCAATATACAGGCATGGTAGCATGGTACAAATTTACCAGCTGATAAACTGTGGGTTTTGCCACAAATAAGTTCCTACTGTGCCAAGATCTTGATTCCTATCAGCCTGGAGGTTAGGTAAAGGATACTGAGTGTATTCTCCCTTAACCCTCGTTGCTTCAGAAGTGTTATCATGCTCTACATGTGTCAAAATATAAAATATGTTGGAAAACTCTGGTGTAGTTGTTAAAAGTACAATCAGCGTTAGAATCATGGTTCTGCCTCTGTATGTCTGTTATATTACTTAATTTCTTATATTTTCAAGTTCCTAATCCATAAAATAGGAAAACAGCAGGGTCCATACTTTATAGGACTGTTTACAAGGATAAAATTCAGGGATAAATAAAGGTTAAATAGTATTTTTTCAATCAATACTGAGATGGTTATTGCATTCTGGGAATATCTGCCTCTGGAAAAATCCTCAAATATGATCTCATACCTGTGATACCCTCCCTCTAATGATAATACCTCATCTAAATTGCAGCTGTTCTAACACTCACACCCTTAATGGAACAGCCTCTAGATCTTCTTTCCCTACAATGCTCCTTCCATTTCCTGGGGTTTCATTGCCCTTAAATTCCACACTACACAGATATGATCCTTGGTGTTTGTTAATTATCTCATCTATGCAAGTTCTGATATTATGGGCTACATAAATTCCTGTTTATTCATTTTTGGGGGTAGGATTTTCTTTGTACAGAAAGAATAGCATAATACTGAGTAATTTAAGTGAAGGCAGTGTTAAAAAGTCAGGGTAAAAATGGTTAATTACTAGACCAGAAATGGATTGGGAACACTCTACTTTAAGCGATTATTTAAACGTGTACAGAGCAGAAAAAAACAAATAAATGAAAGAAAACAAACAAACAAAAAAACCCATGCATAGAGCAGAGACCAAAAGAGATAGCTTAGTGAGATGATTTAGCAATTCTCAGAACTCGTTACCAACTACCAGTGTTCTGTTTGTGTTTTGGGAAAATCACTTATAATGAAAGTGAGAAATGTATTATCCTTACATATACCATGCACTCTTTAATTTGCATTTGAGGAACTAAACTGAGGTGAACCAATTTTGTATCCTATCTGAGTATCAGAGGAAGTCAAGCAAACCGATCTTTAGTAGAAAGGAGAAGTAACTCTTAATAAGCAGCAAAGGTGGGCACTATTTAATATTATTCTTACTAACATCTGTTTCCACCAACTCTTATTGATATGGAATCAGCATACATTTTTAGAATTAAGAAAAACCTTATAAATCAGATTTCTAACATTTTCTTTACAGAGATGAAATATTTTAAGTTACCATTCAGCCTGAGATTAAAAAATCTTAATAACTCTGGGGCGCCTGGGTGGTTTAGTTGGTTAAGCATCCGACCTCGGTTCAGGTCATGATCTCACCGTTCATGGGTTTGAGCCCTGCATAGGGCTCTGTGCTGACAGCTCAGAGCCTGAAGCCTGCTTCAGATTCTGTGTTTCCCTCTCTTTCTGCCCCTCCCCTGCTCACATTCTGTCTCTCTCAAAAATAAATAAACATTAAAAATTTTTTTTAAAAATCTTGAAAACTCGAATTAAAAATATAATTATGACAGAAGAATAAAAATATTCTACAGAGAGCTAATACAATTTTTGTAATCATAAGATTGGTCATTCTGAATCTATTAGACAATCTGCAGATAAGTGACAGTTCTTCACACAAAAATGATTTTTTTCAAGTGTTTTGTTTTCTGAAAGGGATATTTTCAACTCAGAAACACTTGGTACTTAGCATGACTTCCTGAGTTTAATTTCACGCCCTAATTTGTCATCACTGACTTGTTCAAAACCTCAGACCATCCGCAGAGCTGTGGTCTGAGTAGTGACATAGCAATGTCCCTGGTTCCTAACTTGATCCCAGAGCTGATACAAAGTTGCAACTAATCAGCCACATTTTCTTCTCACCAGGTATCGATCACACTGATGGAAAACAGCGAGAAGATAATGATCACCTTGCTGTGCCAATAATTGTAGCAGGAGGCCAGTTCTTATTTGAATTTATAGGTATTTTGGTTGTATGAGCTGCAATGGGTTGGGAAGATTCTATTGGAATTGCTCTTCCTGTAGCTGTCATCACCTCTGGTGATGGTTTGATCTTGTTGATACTGAGTTTAAACTCTTGACTGGGTTCAAGGATTCTCATAGGGACTCCTCTATCATGTACAGTCTAGTGATTTAGTCTCATCGTGGGCTAGGTCCTCTTTGAGGACTTTCTGGGAAGTTTGCATGGGTTCTTGGAGCACACTAGATTTTTCTGCCATGTACAGGCATGTATGGTCCCAAGAGTCCCAAGTGTATCCAACAACAGAATAGAGTTTCTCAGTAGTTTTAAGATCAACTCAAACTGTCCAAACCCTCCAAGTCAGGAGAGACCTGAGGATGGATAGAACCCTTTGGAATAATCCCTCCTCTGTTAACTATTACTTTGTTGCCCTATCCTTACTCTCTTGTTGAGCTGAGTACAATCTACTCCTGGGTAAAGGAGGTGATTTTCCCCACTACTATGCATCTTTTCAGATCCTACCTTATAATTTTGGTGACATACAGATGAGTAAATAGGTAATAAATGTTGAATGAGCATACTGATATACTGATTTTCTCTACATTCTCACACATGGCACAAACATTCACTTTATAAGTCAGTTTTGAGATCTTTTTTGGGTTTGTTTGTAAGACTGATAAAATTAAACTAGAGATACTCCTAAGCAGATATTCTTAAACTTATCAGCTGCATGCATTGATGTGACAGGAAAAACAAAAGGACACATACTTATTTGCCTTTTGTGTAGATGTAACCAAAGAAATAACATTTTCTCAGATACATAGTAGGGCTTTTGTACATACATAATAACAGAACTACCAGAAAAATTATCATTATAACTTTTTAGTCTTTTTATTTTCTGCATCTGGCAGAGATTCTTAATTCAAAGTGATTTTTTAAAAAAAAAACAAACAACACTCCCAAACAAATTCATTTTGTGATAGCACTTTCTTTGTGATTGCTAAGTGTCTGAATACTCATAACCTCATTCTCAAACATAACTTCCTTCCATTGTTTTGTCCACTCAGTAATCTTATCTGGTAGAGCATTACATCAAAGGAAGTCTCAAGTTGCCATGGATAATTTACAGAGCAGGTAATTTATTTACAGATAACCAAGAATGCATCGAATGAATTAGAAATATGCTTCTGCATATGAAGTCTTCTAAACAGGCAACTAAGCGTCTTGGCAAAATACTGATGTTTTATAGCAGGTCCAGCTACTTTGAATGCAATGAATGAATCAGTCTTTATTCACAGTTATCCATTAATTCCTTCATTTATTAATCATTAGCTCAACAGTTTGTTGTATATGCACTATGTGTGAGGTTATATAAGGTACTGTGATAAACACACAGAGTAAGTCTCAGTCTTTGCCCTTCAAGGACCTTATTCTTTGATAGTTTATACACTGGGAAATGGCACAACTAGCTAGAATCCAAGTTACAATGTGATGTGTGTCATCTCAAGTGCTGTTGTATGCAAAGGAGGGAAAGACAATGTACAGATTGCGAGTTGGGGAGAGTGGTCAAAGTCCAATGGAAGACATAGTATATGAACTGGAATTGGAGCTTGGGTGGAATTTTGGCAGATAAACATGGCAGTTGGTGGGACACTCCGTATATAGCAGATATTTTCAGTGAATGTTTTGAAGTAGAATTGACCAGCTAATCAGGTAAAAAATGTGGACAAGTTTGACAGCAACATGAAATGTTGGATAAGTCTGTAGTGGGATGTCATGCTGAAAAATAAAATAAGATTATGGAGAGCCTCAAATACATTTCCTTCATCCATTGCCAACACCTGCACACACACACACACACACAAAACGCTTAAGTGTCTTCAGTAGGAGTGGGAACATACTAAAAATTTTGAGTAAGAAACTAGTATCATTAGGAAGCTTAATCTGTGTTACCTCAGAGATCTGAAAGAAAAAGAAGGGAATATTATAAGAGTCAAAATCAATAGTAGTAAGAAGAGCTACACTAATAGTTGTGAGAATGGAAAAGAGAACACTAGATACTGTACAAGTTGGTAAAGGAGGTACCAATCTGGGTAAAGGAGGTGGGGTGGGCTGTGGGACAATGGGAGTGAAGGACAGACTGACTTTAGGGTTTCAATGAAAGCTTCTCAGGACAGATACTTAATCTACAGGGCCTCTGAGCATTTGTCACCACAGGTACCACTTAAAAACCATCATGTTTGTGAGTTAATTTTTAACTTCATTACATTGTATGGGACAGTCATTTTGAAAAACAGAAGGAAGCAGTTTCACACTTTCTCATAGATTCTAGTATCTTGGATTTGAGATATTTCAATGAAAAATCATATCTGAAAGATATTTTTGCCAAATAGCAGAATAACAGATAATTAGTTCAAATAGTAATTACATTTAAAATATGTTTTTCCAACTAGCAGTAGAATGACAAATATCTAATTAATAATGTGGTTCCTTACTCCCTCTAATTCAATTTTCCTAGTATGTAGTATATCCAGAATTATTCTCATACATTTCATTGTCCCAACCATTTGTTTCTCTGGGATGGAAAACACAATTTTGTGGATCCAAATGAAAATGCCTTAAAAAAATAAAATCGTATAAATTTTATTTATTCATAATCTTTACAGAACAGAGCTTCCACTTATGCCAAAATAAGTTTCTTTTAAAGGTATGTGTGTGAACATTATACATTGTCATTTGGAGAAATAACTGAAAACATAGCATAATCCTATTAAAAATTATGTGCATAAAAGATTAGAAGGGAATATATCAAATCTTAATATATCTAAATATATTAAAATCTAAATAGTGAATATCTAGCTAGGTAATTAAGTTTATTTTTCTTTCAAATGTTTATTTATTTTGAGAGAGAGAGAGAGAGAGAGAGAGAGAGAGAGAAAGGGGGGGAGGGACTGAGAGAGATAGGCAGAGAGACAGGATCCCAAGCAGGCTCCACACTGTCAGCGCAGGGCCTGATGTGGGGCTCGATCCCAACTGTGAGATCATGACCTGAGTCGAAATCAAGAGCCATTCAACCGACTGAGCCACCCAGGTGACCTGCCAGGTAATTAAGTGTAAATCAAAATAGTTTTCTCTGTTTTTAATTTTCTTTACAATAACCGGAACTACTGTGATAATCAGTAAAAGAAATATTAAAATAAACAAAAAAATATAAAGGCTTAAGAATAATTCTCCACTTCTACTTCACTTTCTTTTTCTCATTCTCTAGTACTTTGACAAATTCATGAATATATATTTGAACAATTTGGAAAAGTGTTTTGTCTTATTATCAGTAAATGTGGATTGCTCTACTGTTCCCTTCCTGCTCAGCTTCAGAAGCAGCCACTCTTTTTCCTCATAAAAAGCTTAAAAACTCATTATTTTAATTTTTTTTCACTTTTTAAGATTTTTAATTTTAATTCCAGTATAGTAAACATACAGTGTTATATTAGTTTTGGGTGTACAATGTAATGATTCAACAATTCTATACATCACTCAGTGTTCATCATGATAAGTGTACTTTTAATGCACTTTACCTCTTTCATCCATCTCCCCACCCACCTCTCCTCTGGTAACGGTCAGTTTGTTCCACTTTAGTTAAGAGTCTGTTTCTTGGTGTGTCCCTCTCTAGGTGCAGCCCTTGTAACATTTTGGTTATGTAGTAACCAAAGGATTTCCACCCACTGTCATTTATATTTTAACAGAAATACAAACTTGCAGGTGCTAGCCTTATCAGTGAAAGTCTCCAGTTTATACCCAATATATATATTGATTTGAAGGACAGAAAGTGTTCAGAATACTTTGTCCCTCATCTACGCTCCACACGTATATACCAATACCACAGATATCTTATATTATCTGAATTCTAAGTATATAAAACTTGATACTTCATGCAGCTATGGTATACATCTATGATCTACAAAAGTATGTGTACTCAAACATTCCATTTCTGTATAGAATTCTGCTTCAGTTCCTTAGAAGCTAAAACCAATTTACCCTGTTGTTTGCTAGCTGAAAGGGGTCTCTCAAGCTCCATCATCAGCATTTTCACCTGCCTGGACTTGTGGATATGTTTCAACTTTCTTTTTTTTTTTTGACATCTCTTTTTTTTTTTTTTTTAACTTGTTTTATTTTTTATTTTTTTAAATTTACATCCAAATTAGCATATAGTGCAACAAGCTTTCAGGAGTAGATTCCTTAGTGCCCCTTACCCCTTTAGCCCATCCCCCCTCCCAGAACCCCTCCAGTAACCCTCACTTTGTTCTCCATATTTATGAGTCTCTTCTGTTTTGTCCCCCTCCCTGTTTTTATATTAGTTTTGTTTCCCTTCCCTTATGTTCTCAATACTCGTCACTGCCCATGGAGTCTTTCTTGGTGCCTGGCTGTGATTTCATTTTGTATTCTTGTGATTTCATCACCTTTTGAACTTTTTCAACAGCATTTTTCACGACGACATAATCTAACCGATAAATTGATATCATTTTTCCTCCACACTCAATATAATCATAATGAATTTCATTAATTATGTACACCAGATGGAATCATTTTGTATATCGCTTCCTTATTTTCTTTGTGTTTTTAAAGGTCTCTGAAGCAGCTGTCTTTATTTGAAGACAAAAACTATATTTAAAAAAGTGAAATGTATAACTTCAACAAGCAGTTCGATGAAAGATAGGTTAGAACTTTTTTCATGCACAAACTACAAAAGTGAAAAACGTAAGTGCAAACAAGGAAGTACAGAAGTAAAACCTGAAGTATGCGAGATAAATAAAAGAGTGTATCACTGTCATGACTAACTCCCAGTTTATTTTAGTTTTTGATGATGTATAGCTGATAGATAATAAGAAACTAGTAACATTCCTCTGCTTTCTTGATGTTGATGGAGATTGTATCTTTTTTTTTTTTTTTTTTTTGATGCACACAGCAAGAAAGAAGGTAAAGTTCTGGGCTTGATATTTAAAAACATCTTCACTGTCATTGTTATGAAAGCTGCTTTTTGTTTTCAAATTTATTTTAATTTTCAAATACCATCTTAATGTGGTTATTCTTGAAAGAAGTACATCATGAATACAAACTGATAATATCTTTAGTTGGATTCATAAAATAACATTTTACTTGAATGTAACTGTAACAGCTTTATCTGTTGTAGATTATATATCTATTACATGTATATGTTATAAACATAAATATGTATATTTCATATCATAATGAATATTCACATTATATTAGTGAATCACAAAGTTTGTTGATTTCTGCACTTGATCCCTTAATGGCATTTGACAAAAGGTAGGGGAATGAAATCATTGCACATGGAGCCAAAAAAGTCCATTCACATTACTCATCATATCATTATGATAAATATATTGAAAATTAATCTGCATGCAAACTTACCACTGGCAAAGGCATGAAGAAGCTACAAAACTTATGCACATTTGTGAGCCTTATTTTTGCATAGAGTGGAATTTAGGCCAAGATGTCTCCCAAGGGATGTTGAAGAATATGGTTGTGAGATCAGGTGAGAAATTGACACAAATGCTCTTTTAACTGGGTAGGTGGCATCAACCTATGGTTGTACTTGGTCACATTAGCTCAGTATTTGGGAAGGTGGGTGGAGGTGATGTGGAAGAAGAAGCATATACTTTTCTTTTCTATTCTTCTTAAGGTTCTTAAGCAAATTTCACATAATTTTACCCCAAACTTTTCTCTTACCCATTAACGACATACTATATGTAGTACATGATGCAAAATGATAAAAAATATGTAAGTCATGACTTTTATGATACATCTTTGTATTTCTTATGAAGTCAATAGTCATGATATAATTTAAAAAACCATCCTTGCAAGAATGTTCAAGTCATTATATGTCATGGGAAATTAAGCAGTTAAATAAGAGAGAATTGATCTTGAGCTATCTATCACAAAAAAGTGCAGGATGCCAGTGGATACAGATATTTGCTTCTATGACATTTCTTTTCCCACAAATACTGAGTGTCTTAGAGTTTTGAAGTTGGAGAAGCCATCCTTCTAAGCACTTAACATAGCTCTCTAGCAGTAGGATAAGACCTTAACCCTGTTCTCTGCCAACCCTCATTGTTAAAGAAAGTGGACCCCTGTGGAACATGTTCATTACATGCAGGTAGCCGAGGATGCCATCCACTATATGAAATGTTCTCATTATAAGGACTCATGAAAGAAATTTTGCTTAGTCATTCTTCATTACTAGCAAAAGCTGTGTTTCATCTGAACACTTGGTGTGCTTTTCCGTGAAATCTGTTTCTTTGCTTTGGCCACTGTGCCTATGAAACTTAAGTTTGTAGTATATCTCCATATATGCATTTTTGTAGATTTAGTATCATTCTACCCTTATTTTCATGTGTCCTGATTTTCTCAATTTCCTATTTTATCCTTTTGGAGTGTATGTGTGTGTATATATATGTGTATATACACACACATATATGTATATATACATACACACACACATATATCTACACACATATGTCAAGTCATTGAAAAAAGGAAAAAGAAAATAATCAAATACAAACATGTATCATGTCTTTGAAAAAAAGGAAAAAGAGAATAATCAAATACAAACATATATCTGTGCCCTTTATTTACCCTGTGTTTTCCTGTCTCTCATGTACATACTTGCAGCAGGCTCCGTTTCCTTATACTCCAAAACTCCCTATATTTACCCATCGCAGCATGAACACCTGTATTACAATTTGTTTTCTCATCTGCAGTTGCTACTTCGGTGGATCTCAAAATTTGTGTGTATCAGAATCACATAGAGGTCCAGTTAAACTAGATAGCTGGGACTTACTCCCAGAGTTTCTGATTCAGTAGGTCTGGGTTGGGAGCCAATAATTTGCATTTTAACAAGTTCCCACGTGATTCTGATGCTAGTGGTGTAGGGACTATATTTTGAGAGCCATGGATTTAGTTGTTTGTTTGCTTTTTCTACAGTGTCATTTGCAAGTGAATTGCAACTAGATGAGAAATTTGAGGTCTGGTCCAAGATGAACATTGTAAAAAGCAGCTGCATCTTCTATTTCCACCAATAAACTTCTCAAGTTTAAGAACCACTATCCGAAATGGTTTCAAGAGCTGAAGGGAAATAATCTGTACCAGTTGTTCACCCCCAGGCTCCTTTTTAGTGTTTCTGGGTTATAGAAGTGTTGCCAAGTGAACCTGCTGCCCAAAGTATGGTTCTTGCAATATATGTATCTTCTGGGCATCAGTTTGTTCACCTGAGATTGGGTTTAAAAAATCAGTGATTCTCAGCCCTGGCTTCATTAAAGTAATCTGAGTTGCTTTTAAAAATGTACCCATGTTGAGACATCACTTCCAGGGGGATCGGGATGGGGTCCTGGCAGGAACATTTTTTTTAACTTGCCAGGTGAATCTAACACATGCCCTAGATTGAGAACCACTGGATGAAGTGATCTTTCTCATTCTTTCTAGCTTGAACTGGTATAATTTTGAGGCTTTCAAACCAAGACTCCTCTCATTCATGGAACATTCTGACATTGTATGTGACTTCTATTTCACTCTAGTTATTTATTTTTCTTCCTATATTCTGCCTTTGTTTTCTCCATTGATACTGTCTTATACAGTGGCAAACATTTTAATTTGGTTACACCCTGTGAGAGTTGTGAGCTAGCTCAGATCAAAATACTTTTAAAATAAAGACATCAGAATTTATTAAGGTGAGGCTCAGAGGGGCCAAATGAGAGCAAAGTGGTACAAGTTAGGCAGAAAATGGAGAGGCTTCATGATCGCTTGTTAGAGAACCATGAAGGAAAGAAGAAAGTTTGCAGTATAATGTCTAAAGTAAAATCCACCTTCAGGAAGCTTTCCAAATACAGCAGCTCCTGTATTATGACATCTTTAGTTCTGCATAAACCTGGAAGTGAGTGAATGGGAACAAACAGACTCCTGGAGGCCTCCTTATATCTGACAGAAGAGGCAAGGAGACCATCAGGCTGAGTTTATGGCTGTCAGAGTGCTATGAACCAAAGACAACTCACCCAGGCTGTGCCAGGGGAATTTTAATTTCTGAACCCAATTAGACACTGGTGTTTAAATTTGCCTATGTCTGAGGATGGTTGCAGAAGATTTGAAATGAATGTGTAACGACTCTGCAATGGTTGTAAGGAAGATGAAAACATAAACATGGTAATTAGAAATGGAGGAAATGTTCATGCTATAAATAAATTCTCACATATAAGTCATGAGGTGGTAGCAACAAACACTGTACCCAGTATTCATCAGTTTTTTTATACAGTGTTCATTACACTGTTCATTTTCTGTTTGCATATATATGTGTGTGTATATATATATATATATATACACACAAATATATGTTTAAAAATGAATTTGTATACGTGAGAGAAGACTGAAGGTGCTGCTTTTTTCCTTTTTCTTTTCTTTTTATTTCTTCCTTCCTTTCTCCCTCCCTTCTTCCTTCCTTCCTTCCTTCCTTCCTCCCTCCCTCCCTCCCACTCTCTTTTTCTTTTTTTCTCTCTCTTTTATTTCTTCTTTCTTTCTTTCTTTCTTTCTTTCTTTCTTTCTTTCTTTTCTTTCGGCAGGGAAGAAATTGCACCTTGCCAAACAAATATAAGTCCATTAAAGAAAGCTCATAGTTCAAAATAATTGTAATCCTGAACACATATTGTTCTTAATTTAGGAAGTAGATAGGGGCACCTGTTTGGCTCAGTCAGTGAAGCATCTATTGATTTGGCTCAGGTCATGTTCTCACAGTCGCGAGATGGAGCCCTGTGTTGAGCTCTGCACCAGGCTTGGAGCCTGCTTAAGATTCTCTCTCTTTCTCTCTCTGCCCCTCCCCTGCTCACGTTTTCTCTCTCTGTCTCAAAAAAAAAAAAAAAAAAAAACCCAAAAAACAAAAAACAAAAAACAAAAACAAAAAAACCCCACCTAATTGATATTTTTTCTTATTCAGCATTTTGTACTTTGATATAATTGAGTATTTTACCAACTTAGAAATTAACAAAGAAAAGACAAATATAGTATAGTTTAAACAGCTTTATAATATGTGAATACTGACTTCTATGTCTGAAGGACCACCATACTTCTATCTACTTTTGCCTGAAGTTTTCTGAGGTTGGAAAATTCCTGTTTAATATTCAAATTTACTTTTGGTTTTATAGGTAGAGAAATGTCCATTTTTTTTCTTTTTTCTTTTCTAAAATCATAGCTTGTTAAATAATTGGCCTACAGAATACATGCTATTTCCCAAAGTCAGAGTGATTTACTTAGCCAAATTAGAAGAATATTAATCAATCTACTTGGCTTGTGATAATCTACCAATCAAGACAATCAGTATTATTGGTGACACTGTCATTCCACTCCTGGAAAGACTGTCTCCCAAAATGAGAACAATTGGGAAAAAAAACCCAAAAAACACAAAATCTTGCTAAGAACAAAGTATGTATCTGAAAGATGTATTTTGAAAAAGATATAAAATGCCATTTCTGTAAGTCTTTCATGTTTTTTTTCTCACAAATTTCATGTGTGTGTATATATGTATAAATATCAATGTCTTAATTCATTGCTTTTGTTCATTCAAGATATAAGTTACTTGGATAAATGCTGAAAGACTGAAATTGCACTATACATTCATAACATTAGAATGTGGTGCTAATTAACATTTTATTTGTTGGAGAACCCTTAAATCTGTAGAATAAAGTAGATAGTCTATGTCTGAAGTTTTGCTGAGGACTACAATAAGCATAATTATTCGTTTCAAAAAAAGAAATTAGTTCTACAACACTATCACACTAGCAATGCATACATTTGCAATACACATCCATTTTTCTCATTTTTTCCATCAGATATATAAAGAGAGAGCCATTTTATGTTTTCCAAGTTTTATCCCTCCCAGTAGAGAGAAAGCAAGAGTTGAAAGTGAGACCCTATGACTCTATATTGAGTAACTCCAATAATTCACCTGTGACAGGTTACTAATGGTGTTCATTTCTGTACTTCCTACCAATTAAGTTGTTATTAAAGTGAACAGAAGAAAGATTATTATTAATTCTTATAAGACTCAGCAAAACAAGGCAAAGCCTAAGGAAGAGAATACATTTATGAACTTTCTGAAGAGTCTGTTACCCCTTGAATATAAATGGTTGCCATTAAGTCACTTAGGAGACCTCTCTTACCTAAATATTGAAAACTCTGAACAGTTCATCTTTTACTCATGGAATGGACTAGACAATAGAATGCCAGTCTCATTGTGGTACAAAAAAAGTAACAGAAAGAAGTAACACAATACATAAACAAAATTTAAATATCTATTACACAAAGAATATAAATCTAGGACCAACAGGTAGAAAATACAAGGATATAGGCTGATTAAACATGAGAAAGAGTGTTTTCACAGTTAGAGATTCTAAAAGGAAAGAGGCTGCCCCAGGAAGCCTTCTTGTGTCCAAGGAAGACAGAGATGGTAATGTGTGCTGATGTTCTAAGGGTCTTCAAAGATCAGACTGGAAAGTGACCTAGATGATCCGTGAGTCTATGAGTTTTCCCAATGCTATAATAATTACCTGAAAGGGTAAGGTAAAAAGGAGTATGGGTTTTTTTTTCCTCTCTAAATAAATATGGAAAGCAAAACTACTAACTGAAATGTTATTTTACTAAAATAAAATGTTATTTTAAAAATCTTGTTTGTAAAGCATATTTGTCTCAGTTTTTAAATTTCAAATTTATTTGGAGATGGATACGTATGTAAAGCTGTGCTAAATGTGAAATCTAGAGGTTTCATGATGTCACTGCTTAGGTCCAAGTTCAACTGCCTTCTTTGATTGTGTCTGCATTTAATGATGTACTGCAGAGGTAAGTTACACTTCCTGCCATCTGTGGCCATATAAACACATAGTTTTGTCCCTCAACAGAGCTTCCAACAATGCTTTTTCTACCTTGCTATGCTTAGCACTGCCAGACTTAGCAAAATTACACGAGACACCCAGTTAAATTGGAATTTCAGAGAAACAAAGAGTACTTTTTTTAATGTTTAATTTTTTTTATTATTATTTTTTTAACGTTTATTTATTTTTGAGACAGAGAGAGACAGAGCATGAACGGGGGAAGGTCAGAGAGAGAGGGAGACACAGAATCTGAAGCAGGCTCCAGGCTCTGAGGTGTCAGCACAGAGCCCGACGCGGGGTTCGAACTCACAGACTGTGAGATCATGACCTGAGCCGAAGTCGGAAGTTCAACTGATTGAGCCACCCAGGTGCCCCCAAAGAGTATTTTTTTAGTATATGTGAATCCCAATGAGAAATTATTTGTTGTTCTCAGAAATTCAAATTTCACTGATGTATGGCCCTGCAAGCAACCCCTTTGCTCTCCAAGGCCATCAAAAAGAAACTTCTGTAATCTGTAGATCTACATTTGTTCCGGTATCTGTCATTTCCTCTTTTACTTCTATTGCAAAGAAAATCATACCTATTTTCCTTGCCATGGCAATCTTTTTATTTTGGGCTTTGGGTCCCATCCTTTCCTATCTTCTCTGTGGGGATTTAAAAAATAACAGTCTGATCACTTTTATTCATTGTCAACTTCTCTCTCTTCCTCTCTCTGAGCTCAAATATTCTCTAAATTGAAAACAAAGAGAGGCCCCTGAATTCACCTCTCTCCCTATTACATTCTCTCTTTCCTTTATACAGTCTTAGGTTTTCATCTGCCTCTTTGGTCACTCTCTTCCTTCTCTCCGTTGGCTTCTTTTCCTCTTTCAGGGCCATTAAGTGTTCCTATTCCCCAGGGTTCTTCGTGCCATCATCTCCTCAGTTTACAGATTTTCCATAGGAGATCTTGACAATAACTACCTATATGCTCAAGACTTCCTACTCTTCATGTAAAGTTGCAAAGCCTCTTCTGAACTTTCCTGGATATCTCTCTTTGGATAGTTGTCTTGTGCCTCAAACTATTATGTATAAAACTGAACTCATCTTCTTTTACTCTTTTTTTTTTTTTAATTTTTTTTTTAACGTTTACTTATTTTTGAGACAGAGAGAGACAGAGCATGAACAGGGGAGGGGCAGAGAGAGAGACACACACAGAATCCGAAACAGGCTCCAGGCTCTGAGCTGTCAGCACAGAGCCCGATGCGGGGCTCGAACTCATGGACCGTGAGATCATGACCTGAGCTGAAGTCGGATGCCCAACCGACTGAGCCACCCAGGTGCCCCTCTTCTTTTAAATCTGACTTTCAAGCAGCGTGTTCTCTCAATAGGAAAGGGTACTATAATCTACCCAGTGTTCTAAATCAGAAACTTGAGATCAGATATAAATGTGAGTTATCATCAGATTCTGTTTGATTTACTTTCAAAATATTTTAAAAATCCATCTACTTCTTTTTATTCTCACAGCCACCACCAACTCTTCCTTGGGACACAGCTCTGTCTTTCTAATTGGTTTTCTTTCCCTTCAGCCTCACCCTCTCCAGTCTATTTTCCAAAAGCAGCTTGAGTGGTCTTCCAGAACACTAAAGTGACAGTGTCATCTCTTCCTTAAAGGCCTACAGAAATTTACCCCTGTCATTAAAACGCAGTCCAAACTCCTATCTGTGGTTGATTAAGAACTCCATGGTTGGTTACCATTCCCCTCCCCATCCTCGCTGCTAGGTCACACTGAAATCCTTTTATGCCCTACCTCACTCATCTTTGGACACTCACATACACTACATCCTTCTCTTAGAACAGGTTATCCATTCTCTTTGCTTGGCTACTCTCCTTTGGACTTCTTGTTAATTATTAGTTTCTCAGGGAAACCTGCTTTTTTTCTATTGGATGTAATGTGTTCCTTTAGCTTCACTCATGGATTGTTTTTTGTTTCACATTTGCTTGTTCAATTATTTGTTTTACCAACAGGAATGTAAGTTGTTAGGGGATGGGACCATTCCTATATTTTCCACTCTATTTCCAGCTTCTAGAATGTTGCCTGGATACAGAGTAAATTCCCAATAAATAGTTGTTTACTGTGTGAATGAATGAATAAATGAATACACAGATATGATGGCAGGGATAAAAATGGTCCATTTTAAGCACACTTCTCTTAGGAGCTCAGGCTTATTATTAAAAAATTATCTAAATCAATCTTATAAATGCTAGTGCTTTGTCAAAAAGCATGACTGTGTTGCTCTCCGAAAGTAGTTTTCTTCTATGAACATTCTGAGTTTTACTTTTTATTTTATTTTTGAACATTCTGAGTTTTAAAAATGTTCTCTTTCCATTTTCCCTCACCTCGTTTAAAGTTACTGCAAATTGCAAGAATTAAACAAGTCAAAAATAGACTATTTTTAGAATTTTCTCATTTTCCTCAAACATTTTTCTTAAAGATGGGGTGCCTGGGTGGCTCAGTTGGTTAAGCATCTGACTCTTGGTTTTGGTTCAGGTCATGATCTGTGGTTCATGAGTTCAAGCCCCCCATCAGGCTCCATGCTGACAGTGTGGGGCCTGCTTGGGATTCTCTCTCCTCCCTTCTGTCTGCCCCTACCCCACTCGCTCTGTCTCTTAAAATTAATCTTCAAAAATTTTTTTCTTAAAGAAAAAAATGAGAATATGAATAATGAAGTCCATAGCAAAACAATATAAAGTATACCCTCAATCTCATCATCTAACCCATGCTAGACTAAAACATTACAAAAAGTTATTTACTTTTGGGCTTTTCCTCTTTTAAATAAACCATTGATGGAATTAAATATATCTTTTTTTTTTTTTTTTTTACCTTGTAGCACCCAATTCCCATTGTTCCCCATGGTTTTTGAGTCTCCTCTTTTAGCACTCACTAATTTCGAAGCCATTCTGAGGATTCAGTTTGAGCAATTGCTAAATGCCAGAATTATTCTGAGTACTGTGGACAGCACAAAATAGATATAAGACATAATTCATACTTCAAGAGCTTATTATATAGGAAAAAGAGAACCACGAGAAAATAAAGGAATATTAGGGCATCTGGGTGGCTCAGTTGGTTAAGCCTGTGACTCAATTTCGGCTCAGGTTGTGATCTCAGAGTTCATGAGTTCAAGCCCCATGTGGGTGGGACTCTGCACTGACAGCACAGAGCCTGCTTGGGATTCTCTCTTCTCTCTCTGTCCCTCCCCCTTCATGTGTGTATTCTCTCTCTCTCTCTCTCTCTCTCTCTCTCTCAAAATAAATAAATAAACATTTAAAAAAAAGAAAAGAAGGGAATACTAAACAAGCACTACCGACTACAAAAGGTTGTGGGACTTTAAAGAAAGAAAAGATCACTGCTGACCAGAATAGTTTGAGAAAGCCTTATGGAGCCGATAAAAATGAGATGGATATTGATACATCTAAATATGGGCATTTGGAAAGGAAGAGAAAGACACTGGGAAGGGGGACAGCTTCACTGGATGGTATTTGAATGCTATTGTTTTGTTTTTTCCTGCTTATAATTCTCTTTTCACTTTTTCTGGTACTGATGCTGTTCTTTTTGTTATTGAAATGTCTTTTCTCCAATTCATAAGGGTCTTGAGGGGTTGCCAATAGTCAGATTTAAATCCAAATTTCCCACCCAAGGACTCGGTCCAAGCATAATGCCTAAAGCCCCTGGTGACTATGATTAGCCCAAGGATGTGACCTAGAGCAGGCTAATTGTATTCCATCCCTGGGATTTCACATGTAACTGCTTGAAGATAACATGTCTCTCTTCAGTTAAGTTGAGGCTGGTAAGATTTAAGCCAAAAACTCTCTCTACCCACACTGTTTCTTCCCTCTGCTATCTACAGGATACTTGCCTGCAGTTGGAGAAAATGAAAACAACACACAGAGAAGAGAGAACCATACTGTTTGAGTCTCTGCAGTCCCTGAAGTCATCTGTATATCTCGGTTTCCTATGTCTGTGGCTAATACATCCCCTTCTTGTTTTTGTTTAAGCTCATTTGAATTGGTTTCAGTTGATTTTAATCTGGCAGAAGGGTCCTGACAAAAGCAGGTAATAGGCTAAAGAATGAATGTGAGAAAGAACGAAGTGTACAGACGAGTCAAAGTGGGACTATTGAGAAAGAAGGCACAGATCAAAAGCCATCTTGGGAGAAACAAATGATGGGTTTTGGTTAGCGACTGGATATAACCAAAGCAGAAGAAAAATAGTCAAAAACTGGAAATTCAGGGTATGTGTGAATGCACTGATAGAACTGGGGGTAATTGCAAGAGGAAGTGGGTTTGAAGAGACACAGTAGACAAACCATGACATCTGAGTTCCTGGTAAAGTTGGGATTTTGTCAGTGTATGATTTAGAGGACCAGCACGTACTGGTATGACAGTGTAAAATACAAGAAAGTAATCTATTTTTGATTTGTGTCATCACTCAATAGAATACGATAGAAAACTATAATTATACTTCCCAAATTCATCCTTTCAATTTCTCTCTTCCCACTTAAGGCCCAGGAGAAATATAGCATAGCATAGTCGTTCTCAAAATGTGGCCCCTTAGATCACCACATTCGTATTGCTTTGGAACATTTTAGAAATGCAAATTCATGGACTTGACCCCAGAGAAGAGAATCAGAAACTCCTGGGAGTGGGTCCAACAATCTGTATTTCAACAAGCCTTGTGGCCTATGCTCATGTCCACTAAGGTCTGAGCACTGCTGGTGTCGAGTATTCTTTGTATGTTGGTTCCATAGCAGGTGAGGTAAACTACCACCTAATGCTATGATTTCACACTGTAAGAATAATTCCCTTAGAAAAATTCATTTTCTCTAAATCCATTCATTCAGAAACTATATGCTGAATATATTCTATCTACCAGGCGCTGTTCCAGGCACTGTGGACACTGGAACAAATATGAAACATTCAATCACAAAAATACCTACATGTTAGCAATTAAAAATTATGCCATGGAAGTGACTAGGGGGCTTGAGTGCTGCTTAGATAATCATGAAGGTGTCCTTAAAGAAATTACATTTCAACTAAAAAGGAATGAGTAGGATTTCATCTGGGGAAGGGCAGAGGGGGTGCTGTGAAGACATTCTAGGCCCTGAAAGGGACAGGTCTGGGCACTTTCAGGGAACTGAAGACAGACTAGCAGGAACAGGTCTTCATTAATGATGGGTGTTAAAGCTGGAGAGGCATATCTGATAGATAGATCATGCAGGGACTTGTAAATCATATTAAGGATTTTGAACTTGCCTCTGAGGGCAATTAAGAGGCCATTGAAAAGCCTTAAGTATGGGCTAACATGATCTAATCCATGTTTTAAAACTTTTTTTTTTTTTTTTTTTTTTTTGTATGAAGAAGATAAAGCCTTTCCCACTACACAGCTATGGGTAGGTTAGCATGATGACTTAAATTTCCTGTAAGTTGTAATTGGCTAATAGAGAAACTTTCTCCGAATAAGGCTTTGATGAGAGTGGGAAAGAGGGTAGGGTGTCTATATGGGGACCAAATGCCAGGAACAGAAAAGGAGGAAGGGCTTAGGAGCTTCTTCTGCTTTGTGGTTGTGGCTGAGGCTGGTTCTGCCCATGCGTGTCTGAAGCAGCAAGAGTGCAAGTTCACAGGCAATTGCTGTTTCTCTTCCTTGCACAGGGGACTCTGGTGCTCAGGCTGTGTCCATGTGGAGGCCTTTTTCCTGCGTATGAGCTCATTTAGAGATTTCATTCACTTCCCAGGCATCACAGTTACCTGCCTGAGAATGATACCCAAATCTATATGTCCTCCTTGGCCTTGAGAAGATTTTCATTTTTAGTATCTTTGTGCTATTGCCCTGTGCTAACACATCATGTTAATGACAGTTGCAAGTATGCAATTGTTTAGTGTTGATCTGTGTATAGTTCTCTAATGCTTGAAAAATTATACAGAACCAGCTGTGATTGCTGTCCTGCCTTTCGCTGACATGTCTCATATTATCTGCTGGACAACTGACCCTGCAATGTCATTGCAACCACAAACAGCCTGCCTGTAATTGAACTCATCATGTCTTTCCCAAACCAGCTTGCCTCTGACCTCTTCTGACTTTGTCAATATCATCAGCGTTTACTGTCTCCCAAGTTCCAAGGTTTGGAGTCCTCCTTGACTCCTTTATCTTATGCTGTTACCAATTCCAAGCACCAACATTGTTCCCATTCACCCAGTGGAATGCCAGTATACCATCTGTTCTTTCCTTTCATTACTCTTTATTATCGTAATCCTTCTTACCCCAAAGTTGGATACTTCTACCTTATTACAACTTGTTCTCTTAAATCTAGGTTCCTTTCCCAATACACCTACCCCCACCAGCCCGGGACACTGGGACTACTCTGTATATATGTTTTTCTTCATCAGGCCTATGCTATTTAGCAAAGGCTCTTCTGTATTATTTTCTGCAGTGAAATTTGTTTTTCTTAAAGGGATACTATGTAGAACCCCGTTACACACAAGAGATAATCATGAAGCTTCTCTGATTGAAGATGGGCTAAAGGGAGCACAATCTCCTTGATCTGTTCTCAGCTTTTGAGGCAGCCTTTTTGGTACCAAAAGGCTCATCGAGGCAGTTTGAGAACAAAGATGTGTAGAACACAGTTGAACTCTTTGGAAACATACATATGTTTCCTTTACAAGTCTTTTTGTTTGTTTGTTTGTTTGTTTGTTTGAATTGTTATCTATGTAAACTTTCCAACCTAGTCATATAAATTCACACAAAATTCTTCAGTGCACAGTCATTCCCTCATCTCTGTCTGCGTTTATGGTATTTCCCCTGCCCTGAGTGCCCAGAATGCCTATCCATACGTCTCTGCCAATCTAATTCTACCATTCTTTGTCCCAATCCCACCTCTTACGGGCTTTCCGGATTGTTCCGGCTGTCAGCAATTTTTCTTTCTTCAAATTTCTGCAGTATTCCTTTTTTTTTTAATTCACCCTGTACTATCTTGAATTTGCATCTTTTCACGTATGTGTTCAATTTCTCCCACTAGATAACAGGCCACTGGAGGAAAGAATCAAGTCTTTTGTTGCATTTTGCCCTCAGCATCTAGCATAATATGCAGCCCTAGTATTGGCTTAGTGGGTATATTTTGACGATAACCCACAGCAAGAAATAATAACTATAGGCCCATCAATCTCACTTTCATTAATAGAAGTCTAAGTTAAATATCCTGTCTTTGAAAATGTTCCTCCAGAGCAGTGCTTTTAAGTTAGGAGAACCAGCCACTATGACTTTAATTGCAAGCATTACTTTTTTCTCCAATTACCATTAAGCCTACAACTAGCTTCTTTAACTGACTTTCATTAAATTATGTTGGAAGTAGATTCGGGGAATGACGACAGATGGTTGTAAGTGGGGAGTTCTTAGTTTAGACTAGAAATAGTGTTTTATTCCATCCTCCAACGTTTTAGCAAAGTCTCACTTAAATCATATTCAAAGGATTATAAGAAACTTACATCAATATATAAATCAAATGGTGCCACTTCCTTTAAATCTCTGAGCATGTTTGACAAGGCCTTCTCCACCTCCCCCCTCCTCCTCTGCACCACCCATCCCCCTCGCTCACCACACCCTGGCCACAGAAGCCCACTTCCAGTTCCCTGGATTGCGAAACTCCTTCCCTCCTCCTGACTTCTTATTGTGCCACCTTCTGCCCAGATGATCTTCCCTGTTTCTTTCCTTGATCCATTCCTGTCATCCTTTGAGCCTCAGTCAGTTCATCAGCTCCTCAAGAGAGTTCTCTCATCTTGCAGAATAGGTAAAGCTTCCTTGTTATGTGCTTTCATATTCCTTATCACAATTGTAATTATATATCAACTGTGAAATTATTGTGTTCCTGTGTTTCCCATTAGACTGTAAGCTCTAAGATGTCAGAGACTGGACAAGTACTGTAATATTTTTAATGCCTAGAATTGATGTATCACAGATGCTTGAATGAATCTACGAATAAACAATTTATAAATATCTTATAAAACTTTCAGAGAAACAAGCTATTATAATATTATTTACATCCAGAGCTTAATTCCCCTTGTCTTGTTTTGAATGGATATGGGCAGCATTTTCTGGGTCATGTGATTCACATCACACACACACACACACACACACACACACACGTTTTCTAAAGCAACTTTGACTTTCATAAAACAAGCCCAAACAACAAAGCATTACCCAAAAAAACTTCATATGCTCCCAAACAGAATCTAACCAATTTAAATGACTGGGTATAACATGAAAATGTAAAACTACCTGTTTTGTTTAAAATTATCTGATTTGTGCACACCAGCATGGATATTCATATAATTCTTATTCACATTAAGTTATTCTGAAAATGTATATGGATGAATGAAAAGTGGGAGAAAAGAGTCTCATAGCTATGAAATGTCTACATGTTGAAACCTTTTAGTACATGATTATCACTAAAGTTAATGTGTTCTCCTTCCCTGAAGGCTCCAGCACCCCCACTGATATGTCCATGACCTGTTTCTCTGTCCTTTCAGTCTTGAATTACCCTGCTGAGTCAGACAATTGGAGAACAAATTAGCACCAACTGCAGAGGAGATTTTTTTGGTACAAAAATCTGACCTTAAAAAACCCAAGCCTTAAATATCTTTCCATCAGGATGCTAACAGTTCACCAAATTTGCATTAAAGGACCTAAGGTTTCATACACTCTCTCACTCATATTTACTCCACTTGTCTTGTCTTAAATAGAATGGGTATCAGATCCAACTGTTTGTCGATCCATTTAACAGGATCAGTCATTATCCAATTAAGGGAAAGGTAAAGGGGAAATCTAATTCTATTCTAGAACAGCTTTCAGACCCCTAGATACTTCCATATTCTTCTTCTCTCACACACCTTTTCTTGTTTTCTTACCTTACGTCCAATCAGACAGATAACAGTATAAATAAATGTTATGCTTTGAGGGTAGGTGTCAAACACACACCTGACACACAGCGGGAAGAAACGCATGTGGATGGCATCAAGCCTTTCTCTATAGTGACTGACCTGCATATTTTTAAATTATCAGACCCGTCATGGTAGGTGGCAGGAGGCTTCTGCACAGAGTTATTCACCTGGAACCCAGCAGCATCCACATACTTGCTGCCTTCTGCAACTGCCAATATTTCAGGGCTAGAATCTGCTTCTGAAAGTCCTTTCTTGATGGTTTCATACTGCCCAAGACTATGCAACAGCTGCGGATCCCTGCGGTGGTATCTGCCTTTGCTTTCCTCATGCTTCCTTGAGGATCTCTTAATCTCAAAGGATCCTCTTGGCAGGGAAAGGCTGCATTCTTGGTACCTTGTGCCTTTTCCTCTGCAGAGATGTAAAGAGCAACTCTCATGTTCAATCAGCTCTTGTTGCTTTTTACCTTTGGATTCCAAATCTATCAGATCCATTCCATTAGGAGCAGAAGACCCATCCAAGTTTCCACATGGTTTACTACTATTTCTCCTTCTTCTTCGTGACAGTCGGAATTTAACTTGGGCTCTTCTTTTTGCCTGAATCCAGTGACTCTCATCTGGGGAAGAGGAATCTGAAGAATCTGTGTAAAGCTCACTCCATCTGGGGCTTGCGATCTGGAGGTGAAAATCACTTCTCCCTTTGATTTGTTCTTCTGCATGCTCATATCTCTCGGAGGCCCTCCTCCTCCTCCTAGGCCTCTGTTTTACTGATTTCTTACCAGACTCCTTCCTAGCAGGGCTGAGCACCATGACAGGGGTGCATTGCTCAAATGCATCTTCTGACATGTCATGCAAGATGGAAGATCTAGACAAAGCAGCAGGCAAAGGATGGGAGATGGGAATGGAGAGGAAAGCCATGGGAAAACAGAGAGAGAGAATGATGAAAATGATAGCATGGACCAGAAGTTGGGAAATAAAGTTCAAATGAAGAAAATGCAGTGAAGGGGGAAAAATTAAACCAGTATAAATTGTCCATGGACAATGCAAGGCAGAAGCAAGAGCCACACAGTCTCATAATACAGGAGAGGAATACAAAACGTTGGTCTAAAAAATATTTAAATAGGATAATTTGCTGAGCACTTACCTGCAGATGTCCTGAGTGGATGGACAGACAGACAACCTTGACTGGCTCCTGGGAGCTGTCCCTGTTGTTGGACTGCTTGCCTGGAGAAACAAGTTAGATAATTTGGCATCTTGGTTAAGGTAATACATGGTCGATATCTTGCTTTTTTTCCACATATTTAAAAAATTACAGCAAACGTGGCTGCCGGTCATGTTGCTCATAACGCAGCTCACAACATATAGGAAGTTAGTTCGTTTTGCAAAAGTAAAACTTATTTGAGGAACTTGGAACAGCTGAGATGCTGTACCACTTTGCTGTTGCTTCATTTATGAGAGAGGAAGACGATTCCACAAGTTTCTGTTCTATTTACTGTAAACATTTGAATGGAATGGCTCAGTTTGCCTTGGAAGCAATGGGTAACACTTGAAAATTTCATAATACAAAGGACATGAAGGCTATTGTGTGACAAAGATCACACCAATCTGGGAAGCCTAAATAATCAAATAGCCATTAGCCTGCTAGATACTGTCTGGAATAAACATTAAGTCACATCAAGTCCCTAGGAGATAATGTATTTGAAAACAGTTTGTAGTATTTAAAAGCCGATAGTTATTACTATTATTATTTCATCATTGAAACTAATAAAATCTATCCATCACACCATTATTGACCTTTCGTGACCATATTGAACCTGAGGATAATAGAGCCTGAAAAAATTCAGATTGTTAGCCTAGAGTTGAGCACATTTCACCAAACTCTTACCTTTGAAACACAGCATTTTCTTCACTAAATTTGACTTCTTTAACTTGTATTTAATACAGATGATGATGATCAATCAAAAGGTAGAAGGTATTGAGAATTTGCTGTGTGCCAGGCATTGTACTGTGGCTTTATCGACTGTCTCCTAAATCTTTATTATAATCTCACAGGTGGGAGATAATAACAACTAACAGTTTTGAGTGAATACTATGCTCTAAGTACTTTTAGAGCAATCACTGTTCTAAGTAATTTTCATGTGTCCATTCATTAATGCTCACAAGAAGTGAATGTGTTAAATGTTGTAATCATTTCCATGTTATAGATAAGAAAACTGAAAAATTGGTGCTGCTTCATACAATTAGGTGCTAGGACAGAGGTTTGGGATGAGGAATCTTGCTCTCACATTTGTTCTCTTACCTACCTTGTAATACACTTCTCCTTCACACAGGAGGAAACTAAGGGAGGAGGCCTAGGTCCAAATTTAGATCAGTATGACTGCACAGATGAAATACAGTTTTCACATCAAGAAATAACAGTTAAGGTGGAAAGAGTAACCCCAAATTTCAAAGTAGTTCTAAAATTTCCCATGTTAGAGATAGATGGTTGTGGGTCCAGAGAAAGATAAATTCTAAAACTCAAAAATTGAACTCAATAACTTTCAAGAGGAGGCATAGTAGGCTGAATAATACTGCCTTATGCTCCCCCTGCCCCCTCACCTGCCCCAAGATGTCAACACCCCGATCCCTGGGATTTGTGATTATGTTTCCTTACATGACAAGAGGGATTTTGCAGATATGATTAAGCTAAGAGTAGTGATATGGGGAGATCATCCTGGATTATCTTGATGGGCCCAATGTAAACATGAGGATCCTTATGAGAGGGAGCCAACAGAGGTAGGGTCAGAGAGAGAAGATGGAAGGATAGGAGCAGAGGTCAGAGAGGAAGAAAGATGCTATACTTTTGGCCTTGAAGATGGAGGGAGGGGTCTTGACCAAGGATGTAAGTGGCTTCTGGAAGCTGGAAAAGGCTAGAAAATGGGCTCTTCCCAAGACCTTCCAGAAGATGCAGCCATACTGACACCTCAGTTTTAGCTCAGTGAGACCCACACTTGACGTCTGACCTCCAAAACCATAAGACAATAGAGCTGTGCTGTTTTAATTCAACAAGTTTTGTGGTAATTTGTCATGGTAGTCATAGGAAACTATGGAGACACAATAGGAGATGAGACTTAAGCTAATCTTAAAGGCAAGCAGGAATTATTAAAGAAGATATAAAAAATATTCTAGGTAGAAGAAACAGGATGCCCAGAGGGAAGGATGGTGTTCTCAGCACGCTCCCACAGATGGATTAACATCTGCACGCTTCTGGTTTATAATTTTCAGAGGCTCCCCTATAAACCCATGAACAATGTATTTTTAAAATATGTGAATGCCATTTTTGAACACCAGTCCACGTTTGATTATGTTCTTCAAGATTTCTATCAAAACTCATTTATTTCCAATTTTTAATTCAGATTAACTTCATTTCTGCATCACCAGAATAGACACATAGTCAATTTTCATAAAGTATAAGCATTCTTGTATTTTATGCTGTAAAGAGTAAGTTTTGTTAGGTTGTGCACCACTTATCCTACATACATCCACTGAGATTAGGAGGGGGTTCTGCATACAGCAGTCACTGAAAAAAGTGAAGTTCACTACTCATTCTCTTTAAAAAAAAGCAATGCAGCCCAAAAGTAACCTCAAATTACTGATGACATTATAAAAGTGAACTAAAATATGTTGAGCATTATAATGGATATCCAGGGCTACTTAATGATGTGTTGAAGCCGATTCTATAAATCTGCATATGGAAAAGATGTTGAAATGTAATAAACAAATTTTATAATCTCACATGTCTGAGCAAATGTATGTTCTACAATGAGAGTATGATTTGTCAATGAATAATAACACAGAACATTAAAAAACATGGAGCTTCCCTTTGGACAGTTTTTGGTCCACCACAACACTGAATCAAATAGCACTTATGTCTATAACTCTCATGTATTTTAAAGGAAATAGAAATCATCCTTATTGTCCATCACGAATCTTCAAATAGCTCATATCCAATATTAGTGTATACATGTTCAGCTTGGTGCTGGGGCAGATGCTGTAGTATCAGCTACTGTAGCTGATGCTGTTAACATCCACTCTGTCCCTTTGGCCTTCCTCTGAGTTCACCTGTACACTGACTGATTCCCACTTGAGTGCCTGTGCCTGTTGGGTTCTATCCCCTGGGTCTTTGGTACCAGGTGTACTTTCTTGGCTGCACACAGGCACAATCTGGAAGTTTAGGCTAAGCTAAAACCTCTGGGGACATCTCTTGGACTGAAGTCAGTGGATAAATGTCAGAGATTTCCCATTCTCCCAAAAGGGCAGTCCTAAAATGACTTTCAGTTTCTCAAAAGATCCCAAGCTGCATTAAGGCCCATTGACCCTAACTCATCCACACACCCCTTTACTGGCATTCCCACTTTTTCTGTCTTTCTTCTCCCAAACTCTATAGTGCCTCCCGGGATCACTTTCTAGAAGAACTACCTGCACCCAACTAAGACAGTGGAATCTATTTGATCAACTGACTGATATAAAATTAACCCCAGCTTGTGTTACTTTAGGTTTATTTGTTTATAAACATGAATTAGTAAGGGTCTATTGTAATACATACTATAGTGAGTTCTTGGAATAAAGAAAAGATAGAAACCTGAAGAGGTTTCTTGTTTAGTGGAAAAGAGATTCAAATGAACAGGCAATTTTAGTATAGTCTAGTATATCTTGATAGTCTAGTAACGGGAGTTCTGATGAAGGAAGGACACTTGATGTAGAGTGGAGCAGAGATTTAAAACAAGTATCCTCTAGGACACTTGAACATCTGAACAAGAAAACGTGAAGGTGAACAAAGTGTTATAATGACTAGGGCGGGGAGAGTGCTGAGTGAGATAAGAAGTGATACAAAATCAGGATAAAGGAATAGAGGTCTTATATGTCACATTTAAATGCTTGGATTGTATCCTCAAATGAATGGTATCACTGACAGATATTCAGCAACAAATGGAAATGATTAAATTTGGGCACTAGACTTTGGCAGCTGAAAATTGGAAAGTTCAGGAGTGATTATAAGCAGGGGAAATATTTAGTATTCAATATATCCAGGATGTAGCAGGGAGTGAGAAAAGTGATAGTTTAAACAATATAATCCCAACTGGTTGTTTTTTTTTAATGTTTATTTATTTATTTTGAGGAGAGAGAGCGTGAGTGGGGGAGGGGGAGGGAGAGAGAGAGAGAGAGAGAGAGAGAGAGAGAGAGAGAGAATCCCAAGCAGGCTCTGAGCTGTCAGTGCAGAGCTGGATTCAGGGCTTGATCTCACATATCATGACCTGAGCTGAAATCAAGAGTTGGATACTTAACTGACTGAGCCACCCACATGCCCCGGTTTATTTTAAAATATGATTAAAATGGTCTCAAAAATGAGTTGAAAAAAGTAACATGGGGAAACATCTTTAATGTTTAATGAAAATTTTTTAGTAAAGTTAAGTGGGATAAGTGGTTAGAGTACTTTTACCAGATATCAAAACATAGTATGAACCTTCAGGAATTAGGATAATATGTGTGTGTAAAACTATTATCTAGCTATCTATTTATCTCTTAGCTTTCCATTCCTTAGTACTTAATAAAGTTGCATTCCAAATTAGTGGAAAAAGGCCAGGTTATTAAATAGCATGAGGAGAAATGACTAGTCATCTGGAAAAATGTAAGGCTGGATCCCTTCCTTATTGCTTAGACTGAAGTTTAGGTGGAAACTTAAGACTTAATGAAAGACTTAAATGTAAAATAAAAATAAAACTGAAAATATGAGAAGAAAACAAAACTGAGTATGTTTATAATATTGTGGAAAGGAATCCCTTTCTTAGGATGACATGAAATAAAAATTAACATAGGAAGATTCAGGTAAGCATGATAATTAAAAAGATAAAGTCCTAATTTATAAAAAAAGAAACACACTCACACACCAACATTACCCCAGACAAAACTCAAAGCCATGATAATGCCATATTTCATAACACATATGATAGCCAAACAGCTAATTTCTCTAGTACGTGTGGATTTTTTACAAATTAAAGGGGAAAAAAAAGGAAAATTGGTAGATCCTAGAAAAAAATGAATAAAGCACAAAGGTAGTTCACAAGGGAGGAACTGCACATGGTTTTTGGCCACATGTAAAAAGATGCTCAATCTCAATAAGCAAACATATGCAAATTCAGTTAACAATGGCACTTCCTTTCAATTACCAGATCAGCACATTTATTTATTTATTTATTTTTAACATTTATTTATTTTTGAGACAGAGAGAGACAGAGCATGAACGGAGGAGGGGCAGAGAGAGAGGGAGACACAGAATTGGAAGCAGGCTCCAGGCTCTGAGCCATCAGCCCAGAGCCTGACGCGGGGGCTCGGACTCACGGACCGCGAGATCGTGACCTGAGCTGAAGTCGGATGCTCAACCGACTGAGCCACCCAGGAGCCCCTAGATCAGCACATTTAAAAAAGATTGATAACACCTAGTGTAGCCAAGGTGGGTGAAACTAAGCATTGCCATATATTGTTGAGGTAATTGTAAATGGGCACAACTTATTTGGAGGGCAATTCGGTAAACGTCATTAAAATAATAAAAAAAAATCTATGGTGTTCACATCAGAAAATCTACTCAGGAATCAGTTTTTTTAAAACACCTGCAAAATTGCCCAAAGATATATTCATTGTAACAAGAATGTTCATTACAGCACTGTTTGTAATAGCAAGAAATTGGCAATCATTCAAATGTTTAGTTATTAACATAGAAATACATAAGCCATATTAAGAAATGAGATATACCATGCAGACACACAAAGTGACACACACATATGTGTAGGATATATTTTTTAAGTAAGAAGTCAAGCTTCAGAACTGTATGTAGTATGGTCTCATTTGGGTAAACAATGCTTTCATGATATGTGCTATCATATGAATAGGACACATTTGGAGAAGCGCACATCCAACCATGAGCAGTGATTATCTTTGTGAGATAGGATTATGAGACACATTTAGTTTTCAGGCTATATATTTTATAATATGTAAAATTTTAATTTTAATAAAAGGAAAAATACATCATTCTAGTGATGATGTCATAAATGACAACTATTAATATAGAAATCAGTAATAGTATTTTCCCCCTAATATTTATTTGTCTATTAATTATTTGTTTAAAAGTTAATTTATTTTGAGAGACAGTGGGGGAGGGGCAGAGAGAGAGAATCCCAAGCAGGCTCTGTGCTATCAGCATCAGCGTAAAGCCCAACGTGGGGCTCAAACACACGAACCATGAGATGATGACGTGAGCTGAAATCAAGAGTCAGAAAGCTTAACCGACTGAGCCACCCAGGTGCCCCTCCTCTAATATTAAAAAAATAATAATAATGTTTATTATTTATTTTTGAGACAGAGAGAGACAGAGCGTGAGCAGAGGAGGGTTAGACACACACACACACACACACACATACACACACACACACACAGAATCTGAAGCAGGCTCCAGGCTCTGAGCTGTAAGCAAGGGCCCAATGCAGGACCCAAACCAAACCCAGGAACCATGAGATCATGACCTAAGCCGAAGGCAGACGCTCAACTGATTAAGCCATCCAGGCGTGCCTCCCTCCTCTATTCAAGTGATGAAGTCTTTGCTTATTTAGCCTCTTTGAATTTCACTTTCATTCTTCAATTATATGTACTCAACATGGTATCTACACAATTCCAGTGTTCTCCCTCCCCATTTATCCACCCTGTGTTGAACAAGGTTTGGGGAGAGGGTGTGGGGGCAGGACAGGATACATGCAAGACTCACCAGGATTTGTTTGTGGGAAAACCAAGAGTGTGATGCTTGTCCTTCCTTTCCCTGGAAAGACTGTAATGTCTTTCAGATCAGCTTTTCAGTGGGTAAGGGAAGTGCCTAATATAGTGCCTGCGTGGTAGGGTAAAAGTGACAGAGGCAGATGGACCTGTGCCAGCTTTCCCATTCCTCCAGACTAGGGTAGACTGAGGAAATCCAGGTGTCATCTTGTGCTTTCACGAGTGTGTGAAAGATAACTGATATTGCTAGCCTGCAGAAGTAAGCAAGGGTCATGAGAGTTAAAGTCAATGTGACTTTGTAACAGAGGGCCACAGAGAAGACTATCAGACAAAGGCCTGGCAATGACAGTGAAAATCCAAATGGGTTGGAAGGTCAGCCTGCTTGATTGTAACAAAGAGCCAGACACCAGATCTTGGTGCCTTAGCAATAAGTCTGGTAAAAACTCTCAGAACAGAACTTTAAAGAGAGGTCCCTGCCCTAGTATACACTGAAAATTGAACGGGTAATGGGATGAGAGCTTGAAAGACTGGATGTGATTAAATTTTGAACTGGTAGAGACAGATCATTTTTTGAAAAAAAAAATCAGATATTTCCCATACCAGCAGTAAAGAGAAATCAGAAGGAAGATAAAGGGAAGGCTCACTTTGAGAAAGTCACACGTTCCCCCCCACCCCCACCCCCATATTGTGCAAAATATACCACACTTCATCCTGGGGGCCATGTGGGATCCCTAAGACACTATGTAGCAAATATCTGTACCATTGGCTGATTATAAAATCTAAATGTAGAAGAAAGTGATCTTGAAGTTGAGTCTATATAATCTTGTGGATTACAAACGGTGCATTAAGAAAGATGCAGGCTAGACAAAAAGAAAAAAAGTGGCATGATAAGTTGTCTTAAAACTTTCCTTTCAGCACACCAACTTTTGGGAGGAAGTGAATATCCTTTCAAAAAAAGGAAAGCCAAATCTACCTTTGGCAATTCACACCATTAGGGGTGAGGCTTAGAGCAACACTAGATTCTTTGAGAGGTATAAAAGAGAAGCGGCAGCTAATGATGCAGAATCCAGCTTGCCTGGAAAGGCCTTGGAAGGCCAACAAGCAGAGCCCCACTGGTCTGCAGAGGCCAAGCTATGCCAGCCTAACGTCCTATTGGAAAGACAGCTGAAAACAGAGACGGAACAGAGATTGTCAACAAGGATTGCATAGCAGGGGATTTGGTTTGAAATACCAGCTTCATGGGTACTTCAGGACCCATCATGGTACCCACGCTACCTGGTAAAATTTATGCATCATGAGAGATAAAGAAACAGATTCACACAGCTGCCTTTGGCACCCCATGTCACATCTCCTCAGTCCACTCCTGATAGTTGCAGCCCTAGTGAGTAATTCCTTTGTGAGTGCCGATGGACCTCATGGTGAGAATGTCCCCTCAAGTGAGTGCAAGTGAGTTTCTATAATCTACTCCTAAAACCATGAGAACCCGTTTGGCTCTACAGAAGCCTGAATGCAAGGGAAATAATACCTCTAGGGACAAACTTAAAAAAAAGGGGGGGGGGGTCAAAAGCTTCTGGATAAATGATCTATTCTGTCCTTCAGGTAGAAAGTTCTGAGAGACACTTTGGATATATCTCAGGAGTCCTATTAAAATCATAACCGACTTCAGGGCATCTGGGTGGCTCAGTTAGTTAAACATTTGACTCTTGGCTTCAGCTCCGGTCATTATCTCATTGTTCGTGAGTTGGAGTCCCACATCAGGCTCTGCTGTCAGCACAGAGCTTGCTTGAGATTTTCTCTCCTCTCTCTGGCCCTCCCCTGCTTGTATTCTCTCTCGCTCTCTCTCAAAATAAATTAAAAAAAAACTTAAAAAACCTTAAAAAATCATAACCGACTTCAAAATGCACTGTTAAATTGACTTTTTTACCCTTATTTGTGATTCCTGGGATCACTTCTGAAGTACACCACCTGCACCAAAAGTCTAGTCACCAGTATTGATTTGAAGGGAACCCAAACTGAGAGATAGTTGGTAGCAGAAATGGTACCAGAAAGCAGACTCACAAGATAGAGTTTAGGAGCTGAGTCACTCATGGTCAAACATCACAGGAACTCTTTCCTGGTAGTAAGTGGGGGTGGTGATAATGCCTTGTGAGCTGTAGCGTCACTGTTGCTGGGTTGTACAGGTGATGGGGAAGCCTGCAGTAGCTCTGGAATTTGTATTGTAAAGGCCAATGGTAATTATAAAGGATATGAACTTGCTTGGCTTTGTTAACTGCCTTGGAGGCTTCAATGAAACAGAATGGCAGGTTCAGTTTGGCCAAATAGCAAGCAAGGGCATTTTATGAAGGCTTGTGTATAAGTATAGCCCAAAGTACAGAGATGCAAGTTACCTCTAGGCAGCCCTCAGCCAAAAGGAGCAGAAGCTGGAGGATAAGTCATCAGCCTCTTGTTCTTCAGGTGGTTAATCCTTGGAGACATTCTTTACATGTCATAAGGAGAACCTGGTAGAATTAAGCCCTGTTGTCACCTCAGTGACCTCTCTACTACCACCCTTCTATTGGCTTCTCCTTTTTATCTGTCTTAGTTTCCTTCTCCCTCACTCCTGATGCCTAGAGAACACTTCCAAAACCAGCAATCTGTACAAGTTCTTGTCTCACCCAGGCCCTGCTTCAGTGAGAACTTAAACTCAGACACTGGAGGTTTAGGGTGGGCTCTATCATCAGAAAAATTGGCTGGCTGTTGCCATTGCACCTGCTGGCCTGGACTGTCTCCCATGCTCCTGGAGTTGTACGTATTCCCCATCTCCTGAGTCCCCTACATGCAGGTCTGGTGCCCAATCTGAGTCCCACTCAAGAAGATGAAACTCCAGTCCTGACCCTTTCCTCAACACCATGCAGGTGATTATCTAGAGAGAGGAAAATTTCTCATGGTTCTTACTGCCTCTTATTTTTCTACATTTTTAAATGTTTATTTATTTTGAGAGAGATAGAGTGCAAGGGTGGGGGGAAGAGGTAGAGAAAGAGGGAGATAGAGAATCCTAAGCAGGCTCTGGGCTCTCAGTGCAGAGCTTGATGTGGGGCTTGAACCCATGAACTATGAGATCATGACCTAAGCCAAGATGAAGAGTTGACTGAGCGACTCAGGTGCCCCTCATTTTTCTACATTTTGATCTGTGTATCTACGGAGCTTTGATATCTATCTTCTGAAGGTATAATTTCAGTCAGTTCCTTTGCCTTATCAAAAGGCTACAATGGTTCCTGACTACTTAGTAAATACAAAGAGACTGGTTTGGGATTTTGGGGCTTTGTGTTTTCACTCCCGTCAACGTTTCTGGTATATACCTCAACCACTCCTCTTAATTCCTAGGTTCCAGCAAAACCTAGCTTATTCGTTTGTCAGTATAATTACATAAAATTTATCATATTACCAAATGTGTCTCATACTTTTATTTCTATGCCCTTCTCCACAGAGAAAAGAGCAAAAGAAAGCTGCGGAATTTTCCTTAAGGCCTATCTTATTTTCTCAGCTTTACACACAGCCATTTTCCTTTGAACTTCAAGGCCCATTTAACTTCTCTTACTGTATCACCCTTGCTCTAGCATTTATCATCTGTGTTCCTGTCTAACCATTTCCAAACTGCCACAATGTTCCACAGTTAATCTTTTTTGCTTCTTTTCCAGATTGAGAAAAGAGGCCACGTCTTACTCATTTTAGAAATCTTCATAGTGTCTTGTACGTAGCAGGTAGCTAATAACAGGTTGTGGGGTTGAATTGAGCTTGGCGACAGTTGAATTGGGTTGAACTGAGCTTGGTAATAGTTGGACCGAGTTGAATTGACCTTGGTAAATCCTGTCCTGATTGCAGTAGAGATAGAGATGACAATCATATCACAGTGAACCAAGAGAAAGGGCTCCATTCTTCTCTGTAAAAGAGGCAATTCTGCTCTCTAACAAAATAAATGAACTGAGGCCAACGTTTTATATAATTTTTGAGACACTTTCCTTGGACTTTGAAGTCAAAAAGCATATCAAATGAATGATGTATCTTCTGTTTTCTTTTAAAGAGAGGCGTAGCTATTTAGGAAGTAATGTAACTATATTGTGTAGAGAAGAGTATGTCTTTCAACAAGTTTTAAGCTGGCAGGGTCTGTTTAAAAAGAAAACATAGTAATTGAGGATAAAAATGAATTAAAATCTTTTAAATGCATGGCCCTATTCAGCAGCAATGAATTGCTTTAATTCACTAGTTGGTACATTATGAGAGCTTGATAATTTGTTCATCCCTTTAATAGGTGCAAGATTGAAATGTGGCTGGGGAGGAAAAAATAACAATTGGCTGGATGAGCAGAATAATATGTTCTTTGAAATGAAGCATTCTTTGTAATGGATGTTTATTTCAGATGATTACATTGTACAGTGCATTTAAGTGGGAAAAACAAACAAGAGGCCAGCTGCACTAATTTTATCAAAGTTATTTATATCAGCAGTATAATTAAAGGCAGTAATTTCAAATTAGGTTTCCTGAGAATCCATTTATAGGCAACACAAGACAACTTGTCTCTATGGCATCTAGGCCATGATTATGCTCTGGGGGCAATGTTAACTACTGCCAATTGGCCTTGGCATTTTGAAAATTAATTATTGTTTTGAAAGATGCTAAAGCTGTTGCCTCCCGCTGCCCTGACCAGTTTAGATCCACTCCACTAGGAGAACCCAATATATAATTTATGGATGTGACAAAGAATAATCATGCATAATCATTTACAAATGGCTTCTCTTATTTAGTAATACATTAATAATACCTTATGAAGAATGATTCTGGAGCCTCAGATGGGAAATGCTGCTGCAATTTTTTTTTAAAAGCCTCCACTAATTTCAGCAGTAGTTCATGAGTAACATGTTGAAGAATTTAGTATAAAATGAAATATTAAACTGGATGGGGGGAACAGAAATGGGCCAGAAGCTGAAAGATTCTTTTTGGCTGTGAAAATGATATTTAACGATTAAATAAAGTAATAAATATAGAGAATATATTTACAGAATCTCAGGGCCAGGGGAATTTTATAAAGAGTCTTGGTCTAGTCCCACCTGACACTATTATACCATTTATAACACTCTCAATAGGTGATCATCCAACCCCTGCGTGGCCAGTAACAGAATTCATGGTCTTCTGAGAACATCCCTTCTTCTCTGACCGTATCATCTAGCTATATCATTGCAGTATCACAATGAAGCAAATTTCTCTGTGGCTTCCAGCACCAATTCTCATTTTACCCTCCAAAACCACACAGCATTTTCTTACACTCTGAGTCTGTCTTCTTTATCTTTATGGTTTTTTTAAGTTTATTTTTGAGAGAGAGAGCGAGTGAGTGCGAGTTGGGAAAGAGCAGAGAGAGAGGGAGAGAGAGACTCTCAAGCAGGCCCGATGCAGGGCTCGAACTCACAAAATGTGAGGTCATGACCTGAGCCAAAATCTAGAGTCAGACTCTTAACCAACTTAGCCACCCAGGCGCCCCTCTGAGTCTTACTTCTATATCAGGGTCCTTTACTACTTATCGACCCTCATGTCTACTGTATTCTTGCACCCTATCCTTGATCATATTCTTACGCAAGTGTGGAGTATACTTTTGGAGCAGTGAGTACTTAACTTCACTGGAAACACAGGATGCCAATGATAAATCTGTAAAGGAAGATTTTAGACAATGATAGGACTTCAGTGTTAGGTTGAGTAGTGTTCTACATTATTTGATATGGAATCAGTGAAGGTTCTGATTAGGAGATAAGGATGATGACAAGTGTCCTTACAGAAGATTAGTCTACTTAAAAATAAACTTTAAAAAATCCATTTACAATAGCACCCAAAGTATAAAATACATAAAATTCATCAATGGGGCAGAATAGAGAGTCCAGAAATAAATTCACAAAAATGATCAACTGATTTATGACAATGGTGTCAAGGTAACTCAATGAGGAAAGGAACATCTTTCAAAGAAATGGTGCTGGAACAAATGAATATCCACAGGGAAAAAAAATTAATCTCAATCCTTACCCTACAGCATATTAAAAATCACTTAAAATGCTTCATTCAAAACAGAAAGCTAAAACTGTACAACCATGAGAATACAATAAGACCTTTAAGACCTCAAACTAGGACAAGACTTTCTAGATGAGAGACAAAAAGTACAGAGAATATAATACATCAAATAATAATAAATCATATAGTAAACTGTTGGTAAATTAGACTTTATATAAATTAAAAACTTTCGCTTTTAGAAAGCAAAAGAATATACAAGGTACCTATTGGCTAAAAAATTTGTATATATGAAGAATCCTTAAATGTTTGTAACTCAATAATAAGCACTCAATAAAAATAAGCTAACAATTTGACAGCCACTTAAAAATATATTAATTTCAAACATATATTTGAAAAGATATCCAAATCATTAATCATCAGTGAAATGTAAATGAAATCACAATAACATATTACCATACACCCATTAGAATAGTTACAATTAAAAATACTGACAATACTAAATGCTGGCAAAGATGCAAAACCACTGGAACTTTTGTACATTCCTGGAGGAACTGTAAAAAGGAAAATCATTTGGCAGTTTCACATAAAGTTAAATATGCCTACCATTCGACTTCTATGTTATTTACCCAAGAGAAATAAAATCATATGTCCAACCACACCTAGACTTGCATACAAATGTTTATGGTAGTTTTATCAACAATAGGCCCAAACTGTAAACAGTTCAAATCTTCATCACCAGGTGAATGGATAAACAAAATGTGGTATAGTCATGCCTTAGAATAAATACTACCCTGCATTACAAAGGAACAAACTACTAATATATGCAACAACATCAGTGAATCTCAAAATAATTATGCTAAGTGAAAGAAGCCAGGTACAAGACTACATATAGCACAATCTCATTTATAAATTGCAAGACAATCTATAGTAACATAAAGCAGATTGGTGGTTGCTGAGAGCATCAATGGAAGAACTACGTAGGAGTCTAAAGAATCTTCAGGAGGTGGATAGCAATGTTCTGTATTTTGGCAGTTTTATGTCAAAACTCAGTGAACCGAAGGATTTAAAGGATGCAGTCTATTGTTCTGTTTATTTGAGTTAGAGAGAGAGAAGGAAGGGGAAAAAAGCAAAACGATACTTATATTCATATATCCATATGTTGTGGAGAGAAGCGTGGGTGTCTATGATTTTGAAAACTTTATACACTCTAGCCATGATTCCATAGTTTGGTAGAAAATTAAATTTTTTAACTTTGGTATTTTGTTTATTGTCCTAAACTGGATCTTATGAGATATGAAGGACTTTAGGCATACAGTAAACAGAATAAATAGATATACTTCAAGATCCAAAAAGATTCAAATACACAATGTAAAATCAATTGCAGGACTTAAATATGCAGCAGTGCTTATTGGTTTGGAGAGCGTTTAACAAATTGTGTCAAAAAGTGTTGGATAAAAAGCAAAAAAGAAAAACAAAACAAAACAAAACAAAACAAAACAAAAACCCAAAACTTGTCTGTGTATCTCCTGATCTTGTTTAAGAATGAATTCAAGCTATCATCTAAACAGAACATCAACAAAGAAACAATGGCTTACACACTGGACCGGTTGGACTTAACAGATATATTCAGAACATTTCATCTTAAAGCAGCAGAATATACATTCTTCTCCAGTGCACACGGAACATTCTACAGTATAGATCACATACTGGGACACAAATCAGCCCTCAACAAGTACAAAAAGATCGAGATCATACCGTGCATATTTTCAGACCACAACGCTATGAAACTCGAATTCAACTACAAGAAAAAAAAATTGGAAACACAAGAAATACTTGGAGACTAAAGAACATCCTATTAAAAGAATGAATGGGCTAACCAAGATGTTAAAGAGGAAATTAAAAAGTATATGGAAGCCAATGAAAATGATAACATCATAGCCCAAACCTCTGGGATGCAGCAAAGGCAGTCGTAAGAGGAAAGTATATAGCAATCCAGGCCTTCCTAAAGAAGGAAGAAAAGTCCCAGATATACAACCTAACCCTATACCTTAAAGAGCTGGAAAAAGAATAGCAAAGAAAACCCAAAACCAGCAGAAGACAGGAAATAATAAAGATTAGTGCAGAAATTAATGCTATTGAAACCAAAAAACAGTAGAACAGATCAATGAAACCAGAAGCTGGTTCTTTGAAAGAATTAACAATATTGATAAGCCACTAGCCAGTTTGATCAAAAAGAAAAAGGAAAAGACCCAAATAAATAAACTCAAGAATGAAACAGAAGAGATCACAACCAACATAGCAGAAATAAAAACAATAAGAGAATATTATGAGCAATTATATGCCAATAAAATGGGAAATCTGGAAGAAAAGGACAAATTCCTAGAAACACATACACTACCAAAACTGAAACAGGAAAAAATAGAAAATTTGAACACACCCATAACCAGTAAGGAAATCAAATTAGTCATCAAAAATCTGCCAAAAAACAAGAGTCCAGGGCCAGATGGCTTTCCAGGGGAATTCCACCAAACATTTAAGGAAGAATGTTTGAAGCTGTTCCTTGAAGCTGTTCCAAAAAATAGAAATGGAAGGAAAACTTCCAAACTCTATGAAGCCAGCATTACCTTGATTCCAAAACCAGACAAAGACCCCTCTAAAAACGAGAACTATAGACCAATTTCCCTAACGAACATGGATGCAAAAGTCCTCAACAAGATAGTAGCCAACTGTATCCAACAATACACTAAGCAAATTATTCACCACAATCAAGTGGGATTTATACCTGGGATGCAGGGCTGGTTCAATATCTGCAAAACAATCAATGTGATACATCACATCAATAAAAGAAAGGACAAGAACCACATGATCCTCTCAATAGACGCAGAGAAAGTATTTGATAAAATACAGCATCCTTTCTTGATAAAAACCCTCAAAAAAGTAGGGATAGAAGGATCATACCTCATGATCATAAAAACCATATGAAAGACCCACCGCTAGTATCATCCTCAATGGGGAAAAACAGAGCTTTCCCCCAAATGTCAGAAATAAGACAGGGATGAACACTCTTGCCACTGTTATTCAACATAGTATTGGAAGTCTTAGCCTCAGCAATCAGACAACACAAAGAAATAAAAGGCATCCAAATTGGCCAGCAGGAGGACAAACTTTCACTCTTCACAGATGACATGATACTCTATATGGAAAACCCAAAAGATTCCACCAAAAAACTGCTAGAACTGATCCATGAATTCAGCAAAGAGGCGGGATATAAAATCAATGCACAGAAATCAGTTGCATTCCTATACATCCATAATGAAGCAGCAGAAAAAGAAATCAAGGAATTGATCACATTTACAATTGCACCAAAACCCATAAAATACTTAGGAATAAGTCTAACCAGAGAGGTGAAAAATCTATACACTAAGTACTATAGAAAACTTATGAAAGAAATTGAGAAGACACAAAAAAATGGAAAAAGATTCCATGCTCCTGGATAGGAAGAACAAATATTTTTAAAATGTCAAAACTACCCAAAGCAATCTACATATTCAATACAATACCTATCAAAATAACACCAACATTCTTCACAGAGCTAGAACAAATAATCCTACAATTTGTATGGAACCAGAAAAGACCCCGAATAGCCAAAGCAATCTTGAAAAAGAAAACCAAAGCAGGAGGCATCACAATACCAGACTTCAAGCTATACTACAAAGCGGTAATCATCAAGACAGTATGGTACTGGCACAAGAACAGACACTCAGATCAATGGAACAGAATAGAGAACCCAGAAATGGACCCACAAACGTATGGCCAACTAATCTTTGATAAGGCAGGAAAGAATATCCAATGGAATAAAGACAGTGTCTTCTGCAAGCGGTACTGGAAAAACTGGACAGCAACATGCAGAAGAATGAACCTGGACCACTTTTCTTACACCATACATAAAAATAAACTCAAAATGGATGAAAGACCTAAATGTAAGACAGGAAGCCATCAAAGTCCTCGAGGAGAAAGCGGGCAGAAACCTCTTTGATCTTGGCCGCAGCAACTTCTTACTCAACATGTCTCTGGAGGCAAGGAAAACAAGCACAAAAATGAACTACTGGGACTTCATCAAAATAAAAATCTTCTGCACAGCGAAGGAAACAACCAGCAAAACTAAAAGCCAACCAGCAGAATAGAAGAAGGTATTTGCAAATGACATATCAGAAAAGGGTTAGTATCCAAAATCTATAACTTATCAAACTCAACACCCA
This sequence comes from Panthera uncia, assembly GCF_023721935.1. Taxonomy (NCBI): domain Eukaryota; kingdom Metazoa; phylum Chordata; class Mammalia; order Carnivora; family Felidae; genus Panthera; species Panthera uncia. The sequence continues at coordinate 137,473,634 of NC_064811.1, forward strand.
AAAAACAAACAACCCAGTGAAGAAATGGGCAAAAGACATGAATAGACACTTCTCCAAAGAAGACATCCAGATGGCCAATCGACACATGAAAAAATGCTCAACATCACTCATCATCAGGGAAATACAAATCAAAACCACAATGAGACACCACCTTACACCTGTCAGAATGGCTCACATTAACAACTCAAGCAACAACAGATGTTGGCGAGGATGTGGAGAAAGAGGATCTCTTTTGCATTGTTGGTGGGAATGCAAGCTGGTGCAGCCACTCTGGAAAACGGTATGGAGGCTCCTCAAAAAACTAAAAATAGAACTACCCTATGACCTAGCAATTGCACTACTAGGCATTTATCTACGGAATACAGGTGTGCTGTTTCGGAGGGACACATGCAACCCCATGTTTATAGCAGCACTATCAACAATAGCCAAAGTATGGAAAGAGCCCAAATGTTCATTGATGGATGAATGGATAAAGAAGATGTGGTATACACACACACACACACACACACACACACACACACACAATGGAGTATTACTTGGCAATCAAAAAGAATGAAATCTTGCCATTTGCAACTTTTTTTTTAAATTTTTTTTTAACGTTTATTTATTTTTGAGACAGAGAGAGACAGAGCATGAACAGGGGAGGGGCAGAGAGAGAGGGAGACACAGAATCCGAAACAGGCTCCAGGCTCTGAGCGGTCAGCACAGAGCCTGACGCAGGGCTCGAACTCACGGACCGTGAGATCATGACCTGAGCTGAAGTTGGACGCTTAACCGACCGAGCCACCCAGGCGCCCCTGCCATTTGCAACTTAAAGATGGAGAACAACCAGAGGGTTACTGGAGGGGTTGTGGGAGGGGGGATGGGTTAAAGGGGTAAAGGGCATTAAGGAATCTACTCCTGAAATCATTGTTGCAGTATATGCTAACTAACTTGGATGTAAATTAAAAAAAAAATTAAAAAAAGAATGAATTTAAGCTAACTCATACAACATATATAAATGCAAACATCACACAAATACATATAACAGAAGACAAATATGGTTAAAATAAATGTGAGAAACTTTCAGGAAAAGAAACAGAGGGAAAGGTTCATGACATTGGTTTTGGTCATGATTTCTTGGCTATGATATGAAGAACACAAACAATAAAAGTAAACATAGGTAAATTGGACTACATCAAAATTTAAAATTTCTGGGCATCAAAGAATACAATCAACAGAGTGAACAGGCAACCTACAGAATAGGACACAATATTTGCAAATCATATTTCACATAGGGGGTTAATATCTAGAATATATAAAGAACTTCTACAACTTAACATCATGAAAACAAAAAAACCCAAACAACCCAATTAAAACATTTGAACAGAAATTGATGGGGAAAACATTTGAACAGAAATTTCTCCAAAGAAGATCCTGAAATGACTGTCAGCATATGATGCTAACAACACTAATCATTAGGGAAATGTAACTTAAAACCACAATAAGATAATCATACCCATTAGGCTGACTACCATACAAAAAATAAAAATAACAAGTGTTTGCAAGGATGTGGAATAATCAGAACCCTTGTGCACTGTTGGTGGTGAGAATGTAAAATGGTACAGCCACTATGGAAAATAGTATGGGAGTTCCTCAATAAGTTAAATACAGAATTATCATATGGTCCAGCAATTCCACTTCTAGGTACATCCACAAAATAATTGAAAGCAGGGTCTGAGAGATATATTTGTACACCCATGTTCATAGCATCATTATTCATAAAAGCAAGTGGTAGTAACAACACATATGCCCATTGATGGATGAATAGATAAACAAAATGTGGTATATACATGAATAATTCCTCAGCTTTAAAGAGGAAGGAAATTTTGACACATTATACAACACGAATGAACCCAAAGGACATTAGGTTAGTGAAATAAGCCAGTCACAAAAAGACAAATACTGTTTGTTTCCACTTATTTGAGATACCTAAAGTAGTCAAATTCATAGAGACAAAAAGTAGGAAAGTGGTTTTCAGGGGCTGTAGAGAGGGGAGCAATGGGGAGCTGTTTAATAAGTATACATTTTCAGTTCTGTAAGATAAAAAGAGTTCGGGAGATTGCACAATGATGAGAACATATTTTATGCTACTGAACTTATACACTTAAAAATTGGTTGGTAGCACATTTTATGTTATGTGTATTCTAACCACAATTAAATTTTTTTAAAAAATGTAAGAAGAAAATGGGCTAAGAAAGAAATGAGATCAAGTAAGATGAGATATATAGGTTTTGGTACACTGGCCATAACAATAAGCCAACATGGTTCTAAAGATTTTAGTCCTTGATACAAAGAATCTATGATTTGTACTCTCCATAAGAAAAACAAACTGAATCATCAGAAGCACAATTGCTGGTGCTGAGACCAAAAAGAAGTTTCATCTCCGGGTGGTCACTTAAGAGCAATAGTGTTGAACATTTATGCTCAAAACAAGTTTTATAATGAATGCAGTCAGGAGTTTCAAACACATGTCCATGATTATTTTCCAATGGTATAATGTCAAAGTAAACTTCAGTGTGACAGAAAAATTTTTACTTTGACATTATGCCATCGGAAGATAATAATGAACATGTATTTGAAACTGTTGCTGTGTTCATTATGAAATATTCTTAGCTCCTTCCCCTACCCCCTCCCTTTTCAAATCTTCACTGCTTGTCTGCCATATCTGTATCATGCCATCTGGATTGATAGATAGTGATACTTAAGGGAGAAAGAGAGGTGCGATAGATTTCTCTACAAAGGAAAGTTTGAAAAAGAAATAAACAAGATCTATGAAGAAGACGGAGTAATGGCAGAAGGATAAGGAGCTGAGAACAGCTTTAAGAGTTTTGTGGATGAGATAAACATGAACAGCTGTTTTAATGAGTGAGCATTCAGGGGATGGACGTAAGGAAAGGATCTTTAGGAATTCTTACTGTGTGTTCTCTGCCCTGATTTCAACTTCATTTCCACTTCTGCCTCCTATCCATACATCACTGCAAGAAAACCTTTATTTATGAAAGAGATCACCAGTGACTTCAGAATTGGGATTTCATTTCTTTTGCATAACATTTTGTGTTGACACAGTACTTAAATTGGGAGCAAAAAGAGCTGGACTTACTTAGTCTGTGTACATGAAAAGCGGCCCACAGAAGAGTAAAATAGGGGATCTCAAGTATGATTTGCTATCTAGCTTAATTCAGGAATCAACATTAGAATAGCTGGAGGAAAAGCCAGAAACCAGATAATACTTTATTAACATTGTGTCTCTCAACAGGGTTGTCGATTAAGAGGTGAAATGAGTTCAGAGTTATATATTCCCAGTCCTATGCTTCCATGAAGCTATTTCCTGTGGCTACAGTGTGGAGTCAGATGAGGTCAGTGAAATGTAAGCATCTTCTTGAATATATTATGAAGCTTATCAACATGTGTGCTCGAATAAAAAGCTGGAAAATAGTCACAAGGAAATTATTCAAAAATGAACATATAGGCAGGGCCAAGAGCTAGCAGAAGAAACTTTTGAGGCACACTTAAGTGCATAGATAAAAGGATAGTGAAGATATTAAATTTCAATATCATGGGCCACGACTGTAGATAATTTTAGCCTGGAAAATTTTAAAAATTTGTCCAAACATGTTTATACAAAAAATTCAGCAAATTGCCTATAGTATATTTAACAGCCACCTTCTATTATACCCATCAAGTTAAACAGCTTGCAAACGCATGCCTAACTAAATGTTTAAGCTGGATTTTTATACATGATTATTGACATTTCACATAAGCAAAAGCACATTTAATTTTAGAATAGTTGATTTATAGATATTTAGACTAATAATCTAATAATTGAGCTAATTGTTAAGGCCACCCTTTGTTCATTAAAATCATATTATCTATATCAAAGAGAATGTTTGCTTTTCTATTTCTAATGCCAAAGGTGTACAAATGGGCAATAAGACAAGAAAATGTAAAAAAAGATTTTATAATATTAGTCTCAGTTTTTAAGCTTCCTTCATTTATAATTTGTGTCTTTATGGTTTTAACACAAAATCTCATTATCATATTAACCTGTAAGTGCAGTCTCTCTGTTGTTCCTAAAATAACTTTTAGCATCTGGCAAATACAATACACTTGTTTAATGTTATAACATGTCATTCTTGCATTCCCTACATTCCCTATATAATATCCCATTCTTGCATTCCTATGTTAATTTTGTAGTGTCTGCTGTAAGAAGCTAAAGAATATTTCTTAACATGAGTTGTTATTTCATCAAAACTGTCACCTTTCAAGAATAAAATGATAGTTTAACTTTGATTGAGACAGCGTAGGGAAATCAAGTAATAACACTGTTTGGAAAAAGAAAGGAAAGAACTTAAGTTACTACAATTCCTGTAATTTAGTTATTATGACTAACAATACTTTAAGAAAATGATGACTGTCTGCAGGGAATAAAAGGTTTCTAAAGGAAATTAGAAAAACAATTTGAGTATAGTTGACACACAATGTTACCATTAGTTTCAGGTGTACAACTTAGTGATGTGAGAAGTTTATATACATTATGCTATGTTCACTACAAGTGTAGACCATCTGTTCCAATACATCACTATTACTATATTATTGACTGTATTGCTTATGCTGTGGCTTTCATTACTGAGACTTATTCATCATTCATTCTATAACTGGAAGCCTGTATCTTACTCTCCCCTTTACCCATTTTGCCCACTCACTCCCCTTCTGTCTGGCAACCATCAATTTGTTCTCTGTATTTATAGATCTCAATTGTGTGTTTTGTTAATTAATTTTTTAGATTCCACTTATGTGGAATTATATGGTATTTGTCTTTCTCAGTCTGACTTATTTCACTTGGCATAATACCCCCTCAGGACCCTCTAGATCCAGCCATGTTGTCTTAAATTCTCACATAGCATGACTTCATCCTTTTCTATGGCTGTGTAATATTTCTGCAATATTTCTGTGTGTGTGTGTGTGTGTGTACCACATCTTCTTCATCCATTCATCTATTGATGGATACTTTGGTTGCTTCCATATCTTGGCTATTATAAATAATAGTGCAATAAACATAGGAGTGCATATACCTTTTTGAGTTAGTATTTTCTTTGGGTAAATACCTAGCAGTAGAATTATTAGACCATATGGTATTTCTACTTCTATTTTTTTGAGAAGCCTCCATACTTGTTTCCACACTGGCTGTACCAATTCACATTTCCACCAATAGTTGATGAAAGTTCCTTTTCTTCCACATCCTTGTCAACATTTATTATTTCTTGTCATTTTGATTTTAGCCATTCTAACTGGTGTAAGGTGATATCTCATTGTAGTTTTGATTTGCATTTCCCTGATCTTCTGCTCATTTTTTAATTGGATTGTTTGTCTTTTTGTTGTGGAGTAGTATATGTTGTTTATATATTTTGGATGTTAGCCTGTTATTCGATCTATCATTTTCAAATATCTTCTCCCATTCCGTAGGTTATCTTTTTGTTTTGTTGATAGTTTCCTTTGCTGTGTAAAAGCTTTTTATTTTGATGTAGTCCAAATAGTTTATTTTTGCTTTTTTCTCCAAAAGGAAATTAACTCTGTAACATGCATAAATCTGGGGTTGACTAAAGGTCTTGGGATGCATACCTTCTGAAAACCTAGGGTTTATTATATGTAGTTATTACATATTACATCAGGAATAGAAAACTGCAAGGAAGATATTAATTCCTGAGCTAGCACAGAAGTTAATAAATATCTCTAAGTTTACTTCAATGGAAGGCAAATATTTATGTCAGTGAAGGAGTCAAGGACATGCCACCTCAAAATATGCTGCTTTGGCATATTGATTATCTTGAGCTGAAGGCATTTGAAAAACAGCAGGTCCAAGAAGGGCACTCTGTCCTCTCCTTTTCTTTCCAAAAGCAGGAGATGCAATTTACACATGAAAGATGTCTTCCATATACCAGAAAGAAACATTCTTATTACCAGTAACAAAGAGTTGAGGTTGAAAGAAATCTGTACAAATAGACCTTGCTAACATAATTCTTAACTTCCTTTAGTCTCCCCATGCATTTTACTTGCTTTTCCACAATTGCTACACTTTGTTCAACTCAGTACATAAGCACTCAGGCCTAGACACTTCTTTGGGTCTTCATTTTCCTGTGAGGACTCTCATGTACATGTAAAATCTTATAAATAAAATTTATACTTTTTTCTCTTGTTAATCTGTCTTCTGTCAGTCCCAGCTGGAAACCCTAAGAGGTTAGAGGAGAGATTTTATCTCCCCTACACCAGGAGCAAATTTTCTCTTCTTGGGCCACAAGAGGAGTGGAACTTCATTGGGAAACATAAATCAGATGGATACATTTAGGAACTCCAAAGAATTCCAAAAGGCAAACTTCTATGCTAGTCTCTCTCTCTCTCTCTCTCTCTCTCTTTCATTTCTACTTATTTTCTTCTTTTTTCTTATTGTTAGGTTCTTCCTCTCCAGACTGGTGCTAGAGACTAGTAGGACCAGGAACACAGTTGGTTTATCTAAGTTGGAATTAAATATTATACAAATTTTCCTGATTTCTTTGGCTTGACCTGCCTTGTGTACAACTGTTCAGAAGCTGTCAAATTGAAAGTCAACATAAAACTTATATCTTGGGTCTACTAATGGAGACACTGTGTTCCTTTTCTTATGGAAGTCTTTCTACCCTCCACTCCTTTTCCCATTATCTCATTTCCACTGGCTGTACTGTCCTGGTTGAATTCCTGATTTGCTAGATCATCACAAAGTGTTAGTAACTTGACTTTATATTTGGATCAGTTACTCAACAAATTTAACTGAGCTTAGGTATACATTTTCTCATAAATAAGTATGTGGCAGAATTAGTGATTCCACTAACTTTTTGCCTTTCTCTGGATGGTAATTTTGAGATTTGGCTTTAAGTTTCCATTGTCCTACAGGAAAAGAAAAATACATGACTCAATTTGTTCCTTTTTAAACACAATAAAAAGTTAGTTCTTTTTTACTAGCATTTAACTATAAGAAGTATCTCTTGCCTTTTGATAGTCAACAGTGTTGAAATTTCCTATAGTGTACTGGATCACTTGGATTTATTTTCCCACCAAAGTGGACAGTTGCTATGGGTTGCTTAAATGTCACTTGAGTTCTGGATGAACATTCTCACTGGATTTATAAATCACTGCCTTGCATTTTTTTTGGCTTCGTTGCATGTTTATCTTTTGACTAAGGAGACAAGTATGCTAGATCTCTTTGTAGAGTTCTTTCTGTAGCTAGTGTTACAATTACATTTTTTCATATGTATGTGAACAAATGGATGCAAGTGTTTAATGGAAGCTTGCTGGATATACTACATACCCTTCTGGTTTGCTCCTCTAGAACTCCAGATTTGCTAAACATATTTTGGAGAGTTAGTGTATTATGTGTTCTGTGGACCTGTCAAAATAATCCTCCTAAAATACCTCTATCTATGGAGTGCTACAGTAAGTATTATTTGATAACAAGGAATTGAATTCTTTAATATCATTATTAGGCAATCCTGTAGATTAAGAATAAGAAAAAAATCCCTTTCGTGTAGGCTAAGCACTTACTGAAATACCACATTCCTATATTTTGTTTTTATAAAATATAATTTTTTGCTAACAATGGGGGTATAGTGGACAAGAAAGAAGAACTGCATTTATATGAATAAAAGATACCCAAATTCTGATTTTGAAATAGTTAATGAAAGGGGAAAATTACTAGAGTTGCTCTTCTTGTTAATTCCCTAGCTGTGATGGTTATTTGGTGTGTTACCTTGATTGGGTGAAGGGGTGCCCAGATTGAACATTATTTCTGGGTGTATTTGTTAGGCTATTCCTTGAGATTAGCATGTAAATCAATAAAGCAGATTGCTTTCCTCAATGTGGGTGGACATCATTCAATTTGTTGAGGGCCTGAATAGAACAAAAAAGTGGAGGAAGAAGGAATTCGCCTGTTTTTGCTTTCTTCCTGCCTGCTTGACCTGGGGCATTGTTGTTTTCCTGTTCTTAGACTGGATTTTACACCATTAGCTCCCCTGGTTCTCAGAAACCCAGAATGGAATTATATCATTGGCTTTCCTGGGTCTCTAGCTTGCAGGTGGCAGATGGTGGGATTTTTCAGCCTCTATAATCTCCTGAGCCAATTTCTCGTAGTAAATCTCTTTCTATCAGTTCTGTTTCTCTGGAGAACTAAGACTAATAAATTAAGATTGGTCCTGAATAATTAGCAATGATTTCAATGATTTACATTTCTTTAGACATTCCTTTCTCTTGGAAGTGGGGGTAAGAGGGGTAAGCAGTGCTTTTGGTTTTTATTTTTTTGGTTTGTTTTTCATTTATTTTTTTGTTACTGTTTTGTTATAACAGAAAGAAATGCCTAGAGGGAAATCATATGGAAGAAAATCATCTATTTTTTAAATAAAGATGGGATGGAGATGGTACCAAGGAAGAGAAGAATGCAAGAGCAACCACGACAATGTTATTGCACAGCGTTTCTCCTATGACCTCAAAATTAAAATGTGTTTTTCTTATAATATATATTCAATAGTGCTGTTATAAGTTATACTACCCATGTTCCTTTTAAAATGTTTTTAATTACAAAATTTATAACATTTAGGCAAAGCCAGTATTTCTATATGCTAATTCAGACCATGTTTTCTAAGTATTTTTTTTTCTAAAATTGTCCTTCAAATTTAAGTTCTCAACAAAAACTGAAGCACATTCCAGAGCTTATTTGATAAGTCTTGATCTATAAGAAAGAATATCATCTAATAAAATTTTTCTATTAACAGGAAATTAGGATCTTTCTTTCTTTCTTTCTTTCTTTCTTTCTTTTCTTTCCTTCTTTTGTCATTTAGGTAGTAAAAACGTTTCCAAACTGTGTTTGGAGAAAAATTATTTTTCTGAGTCAAAACACAGGAAATTGAGGCTAAGTAAATATTTACCTTGATATAAATCTTAGTTTCTAGATATTAGGTTTGATTGTTAGCAATTAGTGACAGAAACTCTAGATACTGAAAGTAATGTGCAGAATGCTGCCCAAGAATTAGGAATACTGTGTTCAGCTTATTTATATTAAGAAGTTTGGTGAGTCAGCAGTCTTAATGCAAATCTCCTATTTGCAAACATTTGAAGTTTGGTGCATGAAATTAGGCAGGTTAGGCATTTTTGCATTTTTCCTAGTTATTTGTGAAGATTTCACTTATTTTCTCATCCTGTCATCGATAGTAGGTGTCATGTAACTATGGCCCATGAGCTAAATCCATCTTGTTACCTGTTTTTGTAAGTACCATTTTATTGAAATAAAGCCATGTTCATTCATACACATATTGTCTATGGATGCTTTCACATGACAATGTAAGAGTTAAGTAGTTGTGATAAATTGTGTGGCCCAAAAAGCTGAAAATATTTACTATCTGGTCGTTTACAGAAAAAGTTTTCTGAACCTTTTCCATATCAAAGGTGAACATTCATGGGCAAATTTTGGCCACGTTCAATGCTGGGTGCTAAAAAAAAAGTTGGAAAGAAAAGAAAATATATAATCTTGTCGAGAAAGTAAAAAATAATAAGAGCTGAAAATTTTTATGGAGAAGGAAGGAACATAGGGCGCTTGGGTGGCTCAGTCAGTTAAGCATACCACTCTTGATTCTGGCTCTGGTCATGCATGATCTCATGGTTGTGAGTTAGGCATGGAGTCCACGTGCCGAGCATGGAGCCTACTTAGGATCCTCTCTGTCTCTCCCTCTGCCCTTCTCCAGTTTGCACATGTGCATGCTCATGGTCTCTTTCTCTGTTGCACCGACCTCTCTCCTTCTCTCTCTCTCCAAAAAACATAAATAAATAAATAAATAAATAAATACAAAAAAAGCACCAAAAACCCCCCCTGCAACTCAATTAGTAAATAACAACTCGAAGAAGAATGGATGTGGCAAGAAAAAAGAATAAAGGAATTCAGATGTCTGGACAAAGTAAAAGGAAACATGTAAACACAATTCTAATTTAAGAAGCTTATCCCTGTCCTTTCCTGTTATGCTCTGAGGTACTGTTACAGATACCATCTTCGGGCAAGACCATGTAAAAGCACAGGGAGTTCACTGTAGCCTATGTTCCCAGTGTGACTATATTTTTGGTTTTTCTCAAATCATCATGGCTGTAGAAGGCAAACAGTGCTATTTAAGTTGAATGCACAGCACAAGATCCAAGCCTCATGTGATTCATTTTTCTAGAATATGCTGAACTTAACTTCATTTCTGGTAAATTATGTACCTGGTTCAGCACATTCCTGAGAATGAGTTTTTCTTTGAGCACAATATGCTCCATTAGATTGGATATTCCATTAAAAAGAATGGATTCTCTGCACTGAAATAGGCTACCAGAGCCCTCATACTGACTTACATCACACAGAAAGAACATTTTCCTGGAGAATTTTTGGAATTTAACTACTCTAAGCTTCATTTCCTTTAAACTCACAGGAATACCTAATTCTACAATAGAAGACAAATTTATAGGCAGAGAGTTATAAATCAAGACATATTGCACAAAAGAAAAGATATTGGGGAAAATAATTGGTGATAATCCATGTTTTTGTTTCCAAATCTTTCAGAGAGACTGATCTAGTGAAATTTTAAATCGATTTTTTAGGACATAAATAGCATCTGCAACATTGAAGCTTAGCCTTGTTGGTCCTCAGTAGCTGAGGGTACAGAGTCCATCCACAGAAGAGTCTCAGAAGTAAATCATCACCTCTCGGCTTGATGTCAGTTTTAAAATGCATGATGATAAAATAACAACAAAAGAAAAAATCCCAGCATTTTCCCTCAAAATGACTAACTGAAAGTCCTCTCATGATACACCCTGGAGTCTCTCTTGTTTATACCTGGTTCTGTCATTGTGTCCTTGATACAAATGCTCAATGGCTATCCTCAGTTCCACCTCAAGAAAACAGAGGATATCTCTATGAGGATAGAGGCAAAATGAAGAAGGAGCTGAATTAAGTACAACCCACTTACTGATTATTAGAGACAAATAATGCATATCGATTCACCTGTATGAGGAGGCTGGGACAAGGACTCAACAAGCCAGGAGGCTTTCTAAAAGAAGACAGATAAATAGTCCTTGGTAGATCTTTAGGTGGAAGGCCTGATTAGTGATGGATTAGGGATTAAAGTTAGCATGTAGAGGAAAAAGAATGAGTAAGCATAGAAGATATTATAAAAGGTCATGGGATATGAGTTTTATAAAAATGCTGGGTATCATTTTTTTGAGGTCACTGAGAAGGATGAAGTTGGAATACAAAACGGTTCTGGTATTTCTGTGACAATTAACATAACCAAGCACTGAAACGTTTTTAAGAGTAGCTGTTAATTAATAAAATATAAAAAAGGGAAAACAAAGCCATTTTCTAAGTTTAATGTTAGAAAAAATACATAGTTATGCAGTGGAAAATATTAAAATATCCAGATAATATAAGACTACGTGGCATGGGCTTTGAAGTCAGACAGACTTGTATTTGAATCCCGGCTCTGCCACTCACTAATGCCATGGCTCCTGACCCCCCTGAAAGTTAGTGAATTTCACCAAGTCTTAGTTTCTTTGTCTGTAAAATAGGGATAACACTGCTTGCATTGTATGTGGTGATAAGGCTTACATTAAATCAGGTGTAAAGTATCTAGCACACCTACTATATTCACTCGCTTCTTTCTTAAAGATGATGATGGAAGTTACATTCCACAGAGAAGCAATACAATGCAATTAAAATCTTTTCATTTACTTCCTCATTTATTTAATCTGGAAAACAGATAATTCCTCTATGGATAATCCATTTTCTTCACAGCATTCACCACTCCCTTGAAATTACTTGGTGCATTTATTAGTTTGGGGTGACTTGCTTACTTTCCACCCTAAAATGTCATGAGACAGTCTTTTGTCTTTTCCTTGCTTATAATCCTAAAGTCTGGAACAGTGGGACGTGTGTGGTAACAGAAGAAGCAGCAAATACATATTCTGTACTCATATGCCAGGAGTTTAAAAATATTAATTTGAACTTTATATCAACCACATGAAATGAATACTTCTATGGTCCTATTTTACAAAAGAGAAACTGAAGCAAAAAGAAATGACACATCCTCTTTAAGGTCACACAGGTAACAAGTGTCAGAAGTGGGGTTTGACCTGAAAAACAAATAATCCAGTGAAGAAATGGGCAGAAAACATGAATAGGCACTTCTCTAAAGAAGACATCCGGATGGCCAACAGGCACATGAAAAGATGCTCAACGTCGCTCCTCATCAGGGAAATACAAATCAAAACCACACTCAGATACCACCTCACACCAGTCAGAGTGGCCAAAATGAACAAATCAGGAGACTATAGATGCTGGAGAGGATGTGGAGAAACGGGAACCCTCTTGCACTGTTGGTGGGAATGCAAACTGCAGCCGCTCGGGAAAACAGTGTGGAGGTTCCTCAAAAAATTAAAAATAGATCTACCCTATGACCCAGCAATAGCGCTGCTGGGAATTTACCCAAGGGATACAGGAGTACTGATGCACAGGGGCACTTGCACCCCAATGTTTATAGCAGCACTCTCAACAATAGCCAAATTGTGGAAAAAGCCTAAATGTCCATCAACTGATGAATGGATAAAGAAATTGTGGTTTATATACACAATGGAATACTACGTGGCAATGAGAAAGAATGAAATATGGCCTTTTGTAGCAACATGGATGGAACTGGAGAGTGTGATGCTAAGTGAAATAAGCCATACAGAGAAAGACAGATACCATATGTTTTCACTCTTATGTGGATTCTGAGAAACTTGACAGAAGACCATGGGGGAGGGGAAGGAAAAAAAAGTTTGGGGGGGAGCCAAAACATAAGAGACTTAAAAAACTGAGTACAAACTGAGGGTTGATGGGGGGTGGGAGGGAAGGGAGGGTGGGTGAGGGGTATTGAGGAGGGCACCTGTTGGGATGAGCACTGGGTGTTGTATGGAAACCAATTTGACAATAAATTTCATACTAAAAAAAAACAGAAACAATGAGCATGTGGAAAAAGAATACATCAATGTAAAAAAAAAAAAAAAAAAAAAAAAAAAAAGAAGTGGGGTTTGAACCCAGGAAGTCTAGTTCCAGAACCAATGATCTAGTCATCATGTTATATTGTGTCAGTATGTAGTTCTTGAGTAAATGGGTAAATGAACAAATGGTTTGTTTTGGGTGCCACGTGAAACCAGCTGCAAGTGGTTTCTCATAGTTACTTGCCATGTTTTTGGATTTTTGTTGGCGAGGATGTGTAATTAGGAAATGTAATTAGGAAATTTTCCGTATTTGTTGAATTTTTCTCTCAGTACATTCAAATACAATATGATCTGAAGGTTTCACAGCTTCTAAAACAGACTTTTAACCAGTACGAGTACTTTTACCTCCACCTTCATCCCCACCTCAGTTATTAAGTTATCAAAAGGCTATCAGCTGACCTTTTGGGAATTCCTTGTTGTGAAAGGAGTGGCTTCATTGTTTTTTCCACTAAAACCTTAGATGTTTGCTTTCTTGACTCTGCTTCTTCAATTCCCATAGCTCCATCAATTTTTCAAATAGCATGTTTTTTTTACTGCATTATTTATTCCCATTTTAATAGTTTTATACTTCTAAAAACTCCTTTAGTTTTATTTTAGTAGCAATGTGAAAAAAAGCAGAGGTGAGTAGATGGGGTCTGCCATACCATCTTTAATAGAAAATCTAGGTTTCATCTTTAGCTCCTTTCTCTTTATACTACCCTCCAATCCACTTCCAAGCCATCATCGAGTTCTCCTTTTTTCCTCCTCAGTGTTTCTAATCTGGTCATATTTCTCCATTCACACTTAAAAAAAAATGAGTTCAAGGCATTAATTCTTGATTAAATGACATCAGCAGCCTCCTAATTGGATCTTCTTTCAAAGATACTCCATTTTCCTGAAAACAAAGTCATGGTTTTTGTTGGTAGCTAATGAGGCTTTATGATTTGGCCCCTGGTTATCTTTACAAGCTCTTCCCTCCCTCCCTTACATGTTAGGCTTCATTTTACTGAACTATTTGTAACCTTATGATTAATACCTATGAAGCTTTCTCTGATTCCACTGGGCTTTTAAAGATGTCTCTCAAGTTGCTCCCATAATAGTCTGTACTTACTCCTAACATTGTACCTATCATACCAAAATGGCATTGTCTCCCCTAATTAAGACATCTATGTGGCTTTCTATTGCATTTAGAATAATATTCAAACTCTTTCCCATGGCTGAAGAAGGTTCCACATGAGATATATCTTTGTGATATTGTCTCCTACAACATTCCTGTTATTCTCCACGTGCCAGCCACATGCTCTTCCTTTCTGTGTCTTCAACACAGTTTTCTTCTTTTTTTCTGGAAGAGTGACTTTGCATTTTCTCTTCCTTCTGACTATGATGTCTCTCTTCCAACTTTTGGTGGAACTGACTACTCAGCTTCATCTCAAGTCTCTCCTTAATTGCTGTATCTAAAATAGTTTCCTTCTCCAGCTACTCTGGAGCACATAATTTTGCTTATTGTCGCTACAGAACTTATCATAAATTTCATCTATGAGGGCAATATCCTTGCCTTTATCATTCAACATATCTTTTATTTATTCTAAATGTCCCAAAAGTGACTAGAAATGTTTTACTCCCAAATTAAGTGAAAAGAACTAGGTAACTCCACATTTTTACACATATTTCCAAATAGTATTTTCATATTGATCTTTTAATGGAGACCAGTAGCTCATCTAAAGTCCAAATTTGTTAATTCAGCCAACATTAAACAACTATTTATTGAGTCCCAATTATGTTCCTGGTATTGCTCTAGGTATCAGTGATAAAACAGGAAAACCAAGTCCTTTCACTTATGGAGTTCATGTATTTTGGGGAGAAGGGAGGTTGGAGATAGAACATTAAAATAATGGAAACAAGAAAATGCATTAATGATCATCAGGTAAGGATAAATACTATTAAGGTAAGATAATCATGCCAATGGGATGGAGAGTTGTTGGTGAGGGGGTTACAATTAAATAGAGTGGTCTGTAAAGGCCTCTCTGAAGAGGCAACTGAAGTAAGAGAGTAGGTGATACATGCGGAAGAGCAGTCTAGACACAGGGAACAGCAAACACTGTTACAAATGAACATCAACCAGCCAAGAGAACAACATGACTATATCAGAGCAAGAGAGAAGCAGAATGATTGAAAAAATGGTGGGAGAAATAGCTAGGGACCAGATTACAAATGTATCTTGTAGGCTGCGGTGAAAACAATGGATTTTTTCCCTGAGTCTGGCAGGAACTCACTGGAGGTTTTGAGTGACACAATATGATTTATATTTGAAAGCCGAACACTGTGTGTTGTGTGGAGAGGGTAGCTTAGGGAGGTAGAAGTGAAAGTGAGGAGACGAATTATGAGATTATTGCACAGTTGCAAGAGATATAGAAGCTATGTCCAGGATGGTGGTGTAGTGATAGAGGAAGCAAAAACAGGATGGCTTTAGGATATATGCTAAAGGTGAAGCTTATTCCCATAATTTAACAACAAATTCTGGATCTCCATTGGTTCCCTCTCAGCCACAGGTAGAGAATGATGGCGTAGCTTGTTGGGTAGGAGAAAAAGGAAAGAAGTAGATATCAAGATTTTGGCCCTGAGGATTCAATGAATGGAGTAGACTTTTGTGTTTTTGGTTTTGTTTTTCGAAGATGAGAAGCACTGTGAGAGATATATCAGGGTTTTCTTTAGACATGCGAGAGTGTATTTTAAAATTTGGTCTTGGGAATATTAAGCTTCAGATGCCTGTTAGCTATCCAAGTAAAGATGATGAGTAAATAGTTGATTATAGAAGATCATAGTTATAAGTTTTGGAATCCCCTGCTCATATACTCCCTCAGCAACAATAATTTGGCAGTCGTCCATAGATAGAAGTGCCTTTGTGGGAGCTGCAGATCCAGATAAGAGATTATGAAACCCTAGTGGAACCCGACTGCGGAGGAACATTTTGAGAGAGATGCCTAGGTGGCAGGCTTGCTAATCATGACCCAATTACAGACATGGAAACAGCTCTGCTCCCTATAGACTCAGCTACAGAGTCGTTTGGCCTTGTCCTGCCACCAGCACTAAAGGACCCAGCAAGAGTCACATCTGCCTGTGTTCCTGGTAACAAACCTTCTGGCCTCAGTCCTGGCTGTGGACCCTTGAGTGAACCTATGAC
Source organism: Panthera uncia (assembly GCF_023721935.1). NCBI lineage: Eukaryota > Metazoa > Chordata > Mammalia > Carnivora > Felidae > Panthera > Panthera uncia. The sequence continues at coordinate 137,489,916 of NC_064811.1, forward strand.
CCAGCTTGAGACCCTCACTTCCTAGGTGGGAACACTTCTGTCCACTCAAAGACCTACTGAAAGACATGCCCATTAATGCGCCCAAAGGTAGGCCCACTAACTTCTGTCTGACTATGGATCTTGAAGTGGCTCCAGCCAGGCTCCAGCTCTTCTTAACTTGGACCTATGAGTAGTCCTGCCTGCCCAGGGACCTGCTGGGAGACACAGTTGTTTATGCCTTGAGGCAAGCCCTCCAACCTTGGTCCTACTGCAGATCTAGAAATGGCCCTGTAATTTGGCATTCATTTTCTCTCAGCCACAGGCAGGGAATATTCCCACCTGCTCATGAACCATCCAAGAGACATGCCATTCCATGTCCCTTGGAGGCATGGCTACAGATCTTGAAATAGCCCTGTAACACATCTCCAACCCCTCTTAGCCATTATTCTGGAGTGGTCCTGCTCACTCAGGGACTTAGAAGGAGACATGCCCATCTGTGGTGAATAAATGACTTTATAGTACACCCTTATGGATATCAAATTCTATGCATTGTCTTTGAGGTTTTGTTATTGACTTATAACTGGACTGTACCCTGAATTCTTCTAGTCTCTTCCAGTATCTGGCTATGATTCTCCAAACTAATGTTTCCAATTTCCCCCTACTTTTTGACTTGGGATCACTAAAAACAAAAACTGTGCTTTTCCAAAAGTCCTGAAAGCTGAAGCTGGACAACTCGATATATGCTTTAGGGAAATCACCACAATAGCTCATATACTGACAACCATTGTGCCTACTGCTATATAGCAGAGAGTTCACTGTAACACTCAATGACACCACCAGAGACATTCAGACTGCAAAAGGTGCTTCAAGCCCAACATCTAGAAATCTTGACAGGCTGCCCTCCAGGCTCAGAAACTGGTTTACAGTCTGTTCCAATGATTAACTTCTGTTTTTCTTTTGTTTCCATAGAAATGCTTTTTATTAAATACCTGCTTTCTAGCACCATATAGGTCTATGATAGAAGCCTGCCTTCAACCCCATCTCCTGAAATGAGACACAACTATTAAACTGAACAGGACTCAGTTTAACAGGACAGTTTACTCAGGACTAAGGGACTGGTTCAGTGAGATATAGAGCAATATATAGCTTCCGGACTATGAAACTTCTTGGGGAAGTTTCAGAGGTAGAAAATGAAAAGTAGCAGAATATGCCTTCCCATAATATGCCACTTTGGTATACAGATTATTTTGAGCTGAAGGCAACTGAGTAGACGTAGATACAAGAAAAGCTCTTTACCTTCTTATCCCCATTTTCCCCAACAAAGGACAGAGATTTACAAAGGTGTTCTACTTCCCCCCTTCCACTTCCCTACCATGTAGGACAAAAGCTAGTCCTCAGAGACAACTGTCTACACTTATCAGTGAAGAAGTCACTCACTTAAATCTGCATAAAAAATCTTTTTTTTTTTGCAAAAATTGTTTAATTTGGATACTATATTTCCTTATATATCCCTTTTCTTGAATATAGCTTATTTCTTGAATTTTCCAACTTCTTTTTTTTTATATATGAAATTTATTGTCAAATTGGTTTCCATACAACACCCAGTGCTCATCCCAAAAGGTGCCCTCCTCAATACCCATCACCCACCCTCCCCTCCCTCCCACCCCCCATCAACCCTCAATTTGTTCTCAGTTTTTAACAGTCTCTTATGCTTTGGCTCTCTCCCACTCTAACCTCTTTTTTTTTTTTCCTTCCCCTCCCTCATGGGTTTCTGTTAAGTTTCTCAGGATCCACATAAGAGTGAAACCATATGGTATCTGTCTTTCTCTGTTGCATAAAAAAATCTTATTCTTGTTTACTGTGCTTTACCGGTAACTGCCTTATAACTGCCCTCTGCACAGCTTTTTCTTTTGTCTTTAGCTAAAATTGGTATTTAAGCTGGAGTTCTAAGACATTGCCTTGAGTTACTCATTTTCCCTGAGTATCTCCCATGTACATGTGAGGTACACATGTCAATGAATTCCTGTTTGCTTTTCTCTACAAATAAATACACTGAGATGAGAGATATATCAAGATGAGAGGTAAGGATACAACCCCGGAGCACTCAGATCTTTGAGTTTAGAAAGATGAAGAGGAACCACGATAAGAGATTTAGATAAAGTGACCATTTGGGTGGGGGAAAAGGGACCTTGTAAATCAAATGATAAAGAAAAAGGACTTTGAGAAGGATAGAGAGAAACACTGTGCTAAATGTCCTGAGAAGTCTGATAAGATAAATACTGAGAATTGACTATTTGGCACTATGGAAGTCATTGGTGCCCTTGACAACAGAAAAGCTTTGGTAAAGCGCTGATGTGAATAAGTTCAAGAAAGAGTTGAAAGGTAAGGAATGGAATTATTAGGTATAAGAAGTGCTGTCAAACAAAACAAAACAAAACAAAACAAAACAGGGTAGAAAAATGCAAGAGAAAAAACAAAATTTGAGGCTGATGAAGTTTGTGTGAGATGTTAAGTTTCTGCCTTTTGAAGTAGACCAGAGATTATAAAACCTACCTCCACCCATATAGCCCCTCCTCTTCCCTTAATATAATTGTATAATAATTTTGGCAATGTAAATATTGAGTGATGTATTTCACTAACTTTTTGCTACTAGTATGCATGATTCCTCTCATGTCTCTCCCATTTTGGAAGCCCTCTTCCTGGATCCAATATCTTCATTTTTTCTAGTGGCATTTCTTTGTTTCTAGAGAATACAGATTTCAGTAGGTACCAGAGAATGGGCTGTGAATTTTTGACACTTTTATTTTGGAAAATGCTTTTATCCTACCTTGTCATTGAATTCATTGCTTAACTGAATACAGAATTCTAGATTAAAATATTTTGTTTCAAAAATTTCAAGTAATTGCTCCTCCACCACCCTTGATCCCAGGGTTACAACTGAGGGGTTAGAGGCCATTCTGGTTCTTGGTTCTTTGAGCAAAATAATTTTTTTTCCTCTTTGGATTGTGTAAGATGTCTTTGTCTCCAGTGGTCTAAAGGTTTTAAAATCCAATTTGCAGGGCATTCAGTTGGCCCACTCAGTCTGGAAATCTGTGTCTTTCAGCTTGGGAACATCTTCTTGAATTATTTCCTTGATATTTTCTATTCACTTGTTTTCTTTGTACTCTCACACTAGAACTCTTTTATTATCTGGATATTGAAGCCCATGAATTAATTCTCATGTTTTTTAATTTTTTCCATTTCCTTTGTCATTTTGTTATACTTTCTGGAAATTTTCCTCAACATTTTCTTCCAAACTTCTAAATTGCTTTTTATTTTTCTTTCATATTTGTAATATCCACCCTCTATTTTCTATTTACAAAATCTCATTTTTTTTAGTTACTTGTCTTGTTTTAAAGACAGTATCTTGCCTCTCAATGGAGTATTTTTTTAAATAAAATCCTTCTGCTTCTTTCATTGTCTCTGTTTTGTTTGATATTTGGATATTGGTTCATATTTAAGAATAAATTACCATATTTAAGAATAAATCAGCCACCCCATTGGTGGGTGGCTCAGTTGGTTGAGCATCTGACTTTGGCTCAGGTCATGATCTCACGGTTTGTGTGTTCAAGCCCCATGTCATGCTCTGTGCTGACAGCAAAGAGCCTGGAACGTGCTTTGGTTTCTGCGTCTCCCTCTCTCACTGCCCCTCCCTTGCTTGCACTATGTCTCTCTCTCTCTCTCTCTCAAAATAATAAATAAACGTTAAAAATTTTTTAAAAAGAATAAATCACCAAAACGTTGACTAGGAATTCTATGTGTATGTTTCAGGCAAGTGAACAGATGACCTTCCCACTAGGGTGCTTAGGTTAGACTGTTTTGGGGGGAAATTTTCTCAAATTAGTATCTTCACCTATTTTGTCTGCTCTCTCAGTTAAAAATAAATCTTGCCAACTCTTTCCTTGGAGCATATAGCTGATGCCAGCATATTGGGACCAAGTTTGGAAAAAAAGAGTCATCACTCATAATGCAGACTTTCACTGAAATCATTCTTACAACACTAAACCCATTCTTAGCTAAGCCTGATATTCCTAAATGCAGAATGCATGTGAATCACTTTGTGATCTGCCAAGGTTGGGAAAAGACAGTCATCCAGAAATTTGGGGCCCAGAAAGGATTTGCAGGACTTTCTGTCTCTTACATGTACTTTCAAATCTAGTTTCTTTTTATTCAGCCCAACCTGAGCCCCATTTTCAGAGTACAGTTGCCTCTGATTCCTGGAATTCTGTAGCATGAAACAGCTTTATTCTTGCTTCTTAGCAGCGAGCTTAGTTTTAGCTCTTTCTGTTATACTATCACTCTCGTATCTGCTGAGTTACTCTTCAATTTTCCACCTTTCCATATTTTGTTACTTTTGTCTCTTCTCCACACTTTTTTTCTGGTCTGTTTGTGTTTACACTTAAAAAAATCTTTGACTATAATTTTAGTGAAATTTCAAAAGAGAACATGTGTGAAATGTATGTAATCAGCTTTCCTGGTTTAACCAGAATGACAATTCTCTCTTCAGCTCTGTCTGATATTTTGTTTAATTGCTTACTGAGTTTTAAAAAATACATTTACTATATTCTTCATTCCTGCATTTCTAATACATTTTTTCATGGTGTCCTGATATTTTCTTATCTTTGGATCCTTCTTTTATATCTTTAATCATTTTAAACATACTATTTAAAAAATCTCTATTTGATGTTCAGAGATTTGAAGTTCTTGGTGATTTAATTCTGCTATTTATGTTGGTGCTGCTTTACTCTTCCTCAAGTAGACTTTTCCTTGTGTCTTTTAAAATTTTGAACTGGAAGCTCACCTTCACAGACTGTAGTGTGTGAAAAATCGATTCCTCCATCAGTGGGAGAATATTCCTTCAGAGGCGATTATGTTTATTTGCTAGGAGTCATCACTGGCCCGTAACAAAGTGTTTCTTAACTTGTGGGATCCTAGACCATGCGGATAACACAAATTAAAGCCCCTAACAGGAGTGTATTACAGATCTGTGATTAAATTTTTCAGAGGATTTTTTTTAAAAACTTTTTCTTGTACCCATGGCATTCAGGCTAAAAAAAGGACAAACGTCTCCCTTTTTATCTCTCTATGTGGGTGGTTGGATTCTTTTTTTTTCCCTAGTAGATATTTTTACTGAAACAGTAGCATTTTAAAGGTCTTCTCTCTCCCTCTCTTTCTTTCTCTCTCTCTCTTTTTTTAAGGTTGGGGGTGGGAGGTGTTTAGCTCTACATCCCATGCAGGCCTATTGCCTTGTCTTCTGTTTCTGAGTGGGCCCTGAAACTGACCACATGATCGCAACTGACCACCTTCCAGCTCCCCAGGCTGCCACACTGTCAACTCTTAGGCTAGTTTCTCTGGTTTATGGTTCATTCTTTCTTTCTGGTTCCTGGAGATTTCTCTTCCCTGCTTGCTCACACAGCTAAGCATCGGTCAGGATATGTGTTATATTTTAATCCAGTATTTCTAAGTTTTAATATTAGGAGTGACTTCAGATCATCTTATCTACAACATTACTAGTCTCTAACCATCTTGTTTTCACTTTGAAAATAATGCATGTTGCAGGCAAGGAAGTGGAAGCTCGTGAAGCTAAATGACTAAGCTGGCAGTAAGTGGCAGAGCTAGGGTCACCTCTTTCCTACTCTAGTGTTCTCTCCAGCATGCTGTGTCCCCAGATTTCTTCTACTTCTAGAACCTTCTGATTTTAAAATACACTAATATATACAAGCTGAAGGTTCTGGACCCAATTCCAGTGTGTGCATAGGTGTGTGTGTGTTGAGTGAAGGGGTTTCCCTCACACCAAGAAGCAACTCTCTGACACCAGCTGGGTATCTTATAATTCTACTCAGTTTTGACACCATCTACCTGGAGATGGTGTCAGATTTCACAGATTGAGTGTTCAGTCCTGCAAGACTGCCCCAGCTTCAGAGGCCAATTGCAAGTCCTGGTTGTCACCTGTGTTTCTGATCCATGGGATCCATATCAGAGGTTCCCACAGCCTCTCTCCTTGGGTTTGGTTAATTTGCTACAGTGGCTCATACAACTCAGAAAACCCACTTACTCACTAGATTTCCAATTTATTACAAAAGATAGAAATAAACAGCATGTTGAAGAGATACATGGGGTGAGGTCCTGAACAACGGAGTTTCTGTCCTCATGGAGTCTAGGGACCCCGCACGGTGGCACATAGGAACTTTCTGGTTCACTAACGTGGAAGCTCCCTGAACCCCCTTCCCTCCTTTTGGGTTTTTATGGAATCTTCATTACATAGGCATCACTGATTATGGGGACACTCTCCACTCTGTGGTAATCAGTGGGTGGGACTGAAAGTTCTAACCCTCTATTCATGATTCATGGTCGGCTCACCTGGCAACCAGCCCCCATTCTTAGGTGTTCCAAGAGTCATCTCATTAACATAAACTCAGACGTGGTTGAAAGGGGTTTGTTATGAAAATCAAGACACCTTTATCAAGACACTTCAAGTGTTTTAGGAGCTGTGTGCCAGAACTGGGGCTCAAGACCAAATGTATATTTATTATAAATCACAATGTAACACAGGCTCATGCTGACATCTATTATCATATATGCAGAAATAAATATCAAGTACATAAAATTAAAAGCTAAAAATCCTTAAGCTTTCATATTTAGCAATCTATCTTCCACTCTGCATCTTGTATTTCCTTTAATAATCTCTTGCTACTAGATTGTTCAGAACTTTTAGCCATCAACACAACTAAGTCAAGGCTTCCATGTACTTGCTAAAATAAGGTAGTAAAAAAAAAAAAAAAAAAAGACAAAAACACCAAACAGCTGACAGATGCAATCAGCCGTGATACACGAATTTGCATTGTTTAACTGGGGATCGAACACTGAAAAATAAGTCAACAGAGTATTCTCACTACCTTATTTTTCATAGACAATGAAATTCAAAGTCACTTACAATGTTCCACAAATCTGACTAAAATGTTTTGTTTTATAAACCAAAAATAAGGAGTTTAGAGCAATGAACTTGTGTTTTTTGCCATCTCTATTTGTCTTCCTGATGAGAGATTCATGTGCTTCCTGTATTTAATGTTCACAGCATGTATGGAGATTTTACTGAACACACATTGTTCAGTAAATTTCAAGATATATACAAAAGATCTAGTTAGTTGAGAGATTATTTTGAAACATAGTCTAGTATAATATATATACAACACAGTATAATATAAATGTAAGTTATTTATAAATATAAATAAAGTATAATCTAGCAATATAGTAATTGACCTATATTTGTTAATGCATAGATTCCGCATCAATGATTTCCAAGTTTTTAAAAAGGCAGTAAAGCCCCCTTTCCCAAAATTAATTACAAAGGACCCCTGACTATCAAACAGATTAAGGTAAAACTATTCTCTTTGAGGAAGGGGAGAAAGCTTTCTCACCGGCCCGTCTTATCTGTTCAGGACCTCCACAGAACCCCGGAGCCCTCAGAAATAGTTACAAAACAGACCAAATTCTGTATGGAGGTGGTTTGTACCTGAAAATCAGGTTTGAAATTCCTAACATGATGGAATAAAGACATATTCTATCTGCAGGGGCCAACTGATCCAGCAGACACTATAGGAAGAGGTCCTAGGACCTGCAATATTTTTAGGACCCATGAAAATATTTGACTTGAATTTCTTTTAGAATCAGAAAAAAATACTACCATAAAAATGAATTTATAATAATGAATCCAGACTAGATTATACTTGTCTTTATACTAATATGGTCATAAAACATAATTTTATTTTACTTTATTTTTTCCAGGAAGGGACCTATCAAGGCAAAAGTGCCTTAGGCCCAGGAAAGTCACAATGCATCTTTGGTTATCTGTCCTGTTAGCTACTAGACAGGATGCTCTGGCCCTGATCCCAACAACCTTCCGCAGAATTAAAGAGACTTGATTCTACTGGAAGTTTTACTGTACAGGAAAATTCCCATGTCACCCTTGATGTCACAATATTTAGCAATACAGAGTAAAGCAACTACACAGATACAAATTACAATGTGTTTAAATTGCTTAAAAGGTTCTGTCGAGGATATAATTGAAGAGAGATGCTAATGCTGCCAAAAATAGAACGGTGGGTGAGAACTGTTAGCTTCAGCCTCTTCCGAAGAGGTTCAGATGCTCATGTGACAGAGTGACTTAAGGAATTGTCCCCTCTCTATCTCAAAGAAATCCTCTCCAAAGTGCATTTTCAGGAAGTAAAAACAACTAGTGATGCCCTTCTACTCACACCATAATTTACTTTCATTACAACAATTTTTATGTGTGATAGAAATACACAGTGTTCCCTTGCAGTTACTGCTTGAGAGCATGTAACATTGAAAGAAAACGCTGTTAGATAAGCCAGTTTGGGGCTTGAAGATTATTAAGGTGAAGTGTGAATTCATTCCCTTTACCCATCCTTTTCCCCTCTGTTGTGACATTTTCTTTCTTCGGTGAAAAAGAATGTTGCAACCTTAACTAGAAAGAAAACTCTCACTAGTGTTACCCCCTGCCAGAAACAGAACAAATCTGTTACAGAGTAAGCTTGCAAAGATACTTAGTATTTTATTATAAATTGTTCTAAAAACTTATTAAATTACTTTTTTTATAACTAAAGTTATCAGTTTTTCTACTCCATTGGGCATACTGAGACATTCTCTCAGTGGTGAGCATTTTTAAAAAATCTTTAATTAATTAATTAATTTATTTATTTAGAGTGTCTGTGCACAAGTGGGGGAGGGTCAAAGAGGGAGGGAGAGAGAGAATCCCAAGCAGGCTCCAGGCTGTCAGCACCAGAGCCCAACACAGGGCTCGATTTCACGAACCTCTCACGAATCCTGAGATCATTTCCTGAGCCAGAATCAAGAGTCAGATGCTTAACTGACTAAGCCACCCACGTGCTGCGAAGTGAGCGTTTCTGAGGAATGCTAAGACGGTACTATGCCCGATGGGTTAGACATGGGCAACGCTCCCAGCCCCTAAGGCAAACATTCATGTTTATGCTGCATGCAAACATGCTTACTAAAAGCTCACATAGTAAGTTAAAATGCATTATTTTACTTAATTTACTGTTGAGCACTTTATATACATCATTATTCCAAATACTGAGAACAAATATCAATAAATGACCCTACAATCATTAGTATTTCTGCATATATCTATCTAGTTGTGCAGTAAAGAACAAGAGTCTATAGGGGTGAAGCAGACCATCTGAACCCTCTGTCTTTCATAAACCATAAACGTATCATTTGGTGGTGTCATTTTCATTGAGAAAGCTTTGGCCATTATAACACACGGCTTTATGATATTTTATCTGTATCATGCACTTCATCCTGTAGGTGATTTTGAAGAAATATTTGAGCATTAAAACAAGTGGTTTTCATTTTATTGCTCCTAGCCAATTCTTCCTCTTTTTAAAAAGTTGCAACACACACACACACACACACACACACACAAATAAAAGAGGCTCACGACTTGTGTTGGTGCTGTGTAAATGTTTCAGCAAGAGCGATTATTTTTTGAATTCATTACCAGGATTTGCCAAACTGGTACACATTCATATTTCGACCATTTGCATCTCCATAAATATAAAACACTCATATTAAAAGTGACAGTCTGCTCTTGAGCTGACTGCTGTCCTTATTCTCAATACATGGATTGAGTACTTATGGTGGTCTTCACTGTCAACTTGTATTTTTAGGAAGCAGTAGAATCAGATGAGGAATGTCATGTCACAAGATAAAGTTTTCAGAATTTTCATTTTTGGCTTGTTTTCATAGACTTCAAGGTTCTGCTTTACACTTCCTGTTTCTGACCACCGTTATTTGTTCCCATTTTAAAACATAATTTAAAAACAGTTGAGAATTCTACTTTTAAATCACTAAACATCAAGGACACTAAAACCACAAAACCCTGAATTTTTGTCATTTTTGTGTTGTATCCAGACTCCAAGGACTCTACGCTTCCTGAGAGAAAGGGACCACTTTCACCTTATATCCGACACTGCCTTGTTGGGTATGGATACAGTAATATTTGGTGATTAAATTAATATGGGAGAAGTTTTATAAACAACAAAAAAATTGTTCAACATCGTATTTTCAAAAGCCAGTAGTCGGTTAGGTGCAAAATACTTAAAACAAAACAAAACAAAACAACCCAGCAGTGTGAATACCTACAGATGTTCTGACGAAGCACACAGGGAAGTTCCTGAGCTCTAGGGGCAAATGGAAGCTGTGCTGTACAGTCACATGACCATCAACTTCTCCCACATACTTGTCAGAAGCTGCAGGCTGTTATCACAGGATTCACCAGCAAGGGAAAAGTATTACATGTTTCAGTCATTAACTATGCATGATTGTCCCCTTGAGAGTACTTGCTTGAACGACAACAAAAGTGCTCCATAAACTAGAAGATGGGGAAAATAGTGTTCTACTGATTGTGTTATAAAATCGTTTACTGACATCAAAATATACACACTTATCTTCCTTAATCTTCAAGGAAGATTGGACTTATGTGAGGAGCCCCTAGAATAATAGAGAATTCCTGAGGATATCTCTGTTAGTTTTAGGATATTTTAGATGATTACATAGCTGCATGATGTCCATTATTATAAAAATTTTTAAGTTTGATGGAGAAGTCATTTTTTATGGCCTGCTTTTTAAATGCCTATTTTGGAAAGGTTTATGTTAGAATGAATGTATACACAATCCCTAGCACAATCTGTCGAAGATTTTTAGTTAGAAACACTGGTGGCAATTTAGTGATTAAACTATTTATTTGACATAAATGTATGACCAACTGATAATGAAATTGTCATATCCCTCAGTGTGGTTACACAATCATATTTTGAAGAAACTTTACGATAGTCTTTTGGGTATATTCCAAACAGATACAGATTTCACAACTTTGGCAATGAATTAGTGAATTACAATCAACAGAAGTGTGGAAGCCCTAATCTCAGTGAGAGATTAGGCAGTGAGCTAAATGCTGCTAATAGACTTAGTAAGTACCAGCTCTCAGGAATGGCCATCATCTCACAAGTGAAGTAGATATGCAAACAATTAATGTGTATGTTGTTTGATAATATTATCAATGGGATCATGTATATTACAGAGAATAGCACAGACAAATGACTAATTCTAAGAAGGAAGACGAGGAGGTGGAGGTAGATGGACAAAGAAAGGTTACAGCATATATCAAGTGAGGTGGTCCATTGGGAGGCCAAGACCTCACCAGATACATATGGAAGGAAGTCGAATTGGATGTATGTAAACAAAGGAACATATTTGTTACCATTGAAACACCATGCCAGCCAAAGGTCGAGTCAGGGGACTAGAGAAGGCTAAATCACAAAATAGGGTGGCTGGAAGTGTAAGTAAGCATGGCTTGGGTAACATCTCTGAAAGGAAAAACCAAATATAACAGAAGTAAGATTTCTTTATGTTACTTCTCTCAGATCATTTCCCTATAGTCAATGGTACACCGAATGAATTATAAACGGTAGTGTGAGAACGCTGTAGGTGACTTCCTCTTAGTAGTATAATATGCAGAAAAGTTCACAAAATTAACTAGAAAACTCCACGAATTATCACAAAATGCATCAGTTCAAGAGACAGAACATTACTCCTATTTTAGATGCAGCCTTCAGGCTCTTTTTGGTCACCTACGCTCTTTTCCCCACAAAGAGAATCATTCTTTTTTTTGTGGCACTTCCTGTCTTTTTAAAAATATTTTCAGCATCTATATATGTGGTCCTGATAAGTATGATGCAGGTTTAAAGTTGGCTTAATGGCAATGAGAAAGAACGAAATATGGCCCTTTGTAGCAACGTGGATGGAACTGGAGAGTGTGATGCTAAGTGAAATAAGCCATACAGAGAAAGACAGATACCATATGTTTTCACTCTTATGTGGATCCTGAGAAACTTAACAGAAACCCATGGGGGAGGGGAAGGAAAAAAAAAAAAAAGAGGTTAGAGTGGGAGAAAGCCAAAGCATAAGAGACTGTTAAAAACTGAGAACAAACTGAGGGTTGATGGGGGGTGGGAGGGAGGGGAGGGTGGGTGATGGGTATTGAGGAGGGCACCTTTTGGGATGAGCACTGGGTGTTGTATGGAAACCAATTTGACAATAAATTTCATATATTGAAAAAAAATAAAGTAGGCTTATACAAACAGAAGCATACAGTTATGCATTATTTTCTGACGGTTTCTGTCAACACATTTGAAATTAATTAAAATTTTTGCATGTATAAGTAATTCATTTTTGCTGTTGCATGGTATTCCATTTTATAAACATGCCATAGTTTATGTACTCTATTTTTTATAAAATTTGGATCATTTAATTTTTGCACTATTAAAATTAAAGGTCCTATAAAGTTTATTGTATGGGTCTTGATGCAAATATTCACACATTTATATTGAATGTATAAATGAGTAGAAGTGCTGGATCATAGGGAATAAGTATCTGTGATTTTAGGCAATAATCCCCAAAGCGGTTGTTTCAATTAACCTTCCCACCCATTCCCTTTGTTCCGCATCCTCTCCAACACTTAGTATTTTCAGTCTTTTAAATTGTAGCCATTCTAATATCTGTGTAATAGTATCTCATTATGCTTTAAATTTGCATTTCTCTGATTACTCAGGAGCCTGAATATCTTTCATACATTTATTAACTAGTTGGATATTCTTGTATGCGACATGACTTTAATTGCCATTTTTCTATTGGGCTTCCAGGTTGACTCCATCCCCTCCCCCCCCACCCCACCCTTACTGAATCATAGTTTTTTATACATATTCTGGATGTAATCTTTGTCCTCTATGTATGTTTAAAATCTCTTTTCAGATGCTGTAGCTTGCCTTTTTACTCCACTACTGATGACTTTTGATGAGTGGAATCTCTTCACTTTAATGCAGTCTAATCAATTAATCTTTTTTTTTTTTTATGGCTAGTGCTTTCTGTACCATAGTTTAAAAATCTTCTGCTTTCTGAGTTAATTTAAGAAATTCGCTCAAGATTCTCTGGGTGCCTGGTTGGCTTACTCATAGAGGCATGAGACTCTTGACCACAGGGTCATGAGTTTGAGCCCTACATTGGGTATAGAGATTACTTCAATAAAACTAAAAACAAAAAACAAAAAACAAAAAAAACCCCCAAAAAACAAACAGAGATTCATTTCTACATATCTTATAGAAACCAAGAAAATTAGTTAAAGGACACAGTTCTCAAAATCTCCTTCCCCAAATATTTCTGGGTGAGAGATTCTTGGAAGTGGTTTGGAAGGCAAAAGAGGAAAAGAAGTCATTATTCTTTAGAGGCTTTTGCAGCTCAAGTGTGGGCAGACATGAGATTTACAGTGGCTTTCTGATGAGCCCTTGAGATTCACCCATTTCACTTCTGCAGACTTGTAGTAGTTTGTGGAAGCTTGTGAGACCTTCCTGAGAATTGCAGCAGCTTTTGTAAAGCTTTTGAGAAGTCCTTCTTCAGTGTGTTCAGCTAAGTGCAATAATTTTCAGTGGTAGCGTCTCAGGTCTTCAGACACTCAGGTCTTCCAGGGTTGGTACTTCCAGTACTCATATTAAATGTTCTAGTTATCTTTCATTAGACACCGTATTCATTACAGTCCTTAGAAATAATTTGAGGCAAAGTGAGAATTTTCATTGCAGGCATCTAGTATCACTAGTAATCCAGAATCTCATTAATTTTGTTCCAGACATTAAAATGAGCAGGTGCTATGAGGCATATCTACTTCCTGCTTACACTTAATCTTTGGGTTTAGCCTTGAAGGACCACCAAATCAGGGGATATTTATCAGGTCCCTGACTGTGCCAGTTCTGGACTTCTACTTCGGCTTCTCAGATTCTCAGCTGCTTGGCCACTTCAGAAGTTCGTAAATACCTCTTGGGGAAAGGAGCCCCGAATGCCAAGCTTCTCTCTCGAGATTTTTATCTTCTGTGGGTCTTTGCTTGCTATTTTGTCCTTGTTGCATTAATTCTCCAAAGTCTTCAAGGAGAAGAGTTTTCATAATTTTTCAGCTTTTCTAATTGTCTTTAGGGGCAGTAATGACCCAAATTAACTTGTTATTGTGAGATTTAAAGTATATTTCCTTAAATATCATTCATTAAACACAAATCTATTACTATGCATAATAATAAATTTCAGTTGAATAAAAGAGATTTACATAAAAATTATAAAAAGAAATGCAAAATATTATAATCTTAGTATGATAAGGGCTTTTCTAAGTCAGACATAAAAACTAGAAGCCAGTAAGAACAAAGAGAGAGAGATCTTACTGTGTAAAATTTAGTATTTCTGTGCATTAAAAAATGTTAAAAGACAGGTCATAGACTGATAATAAGTGTTTGATACACACCAAAGAGAAAATTATTTATACCTATCAGCTATTACTCTCTTAATTGCACTTGTATTTTCTTACTTTGTACATTTCCCTTACATTTTTTTGGTTCAGTTTATTTTCTCTATAGCTTTACTTTCATGCTTTATGGATTTAAAGACTTCTTGTTACTCATTGAAGATGCAGAATACATTTATTAAAAATATTATTTATTAAGTCAGTGAACATTTATCGAATACCCAGTATCAGTCACACAAATGTTATAGGAGCTGGCGAGACAATGGTTAACAGGAAAGATAAATGTTCTCATTCTGGTAGTCAGTCATTGTAAGGGTTTTCTTTTTTTTCTGAATCTTCAGGTGCTTCCATTATGTTGTCCTGTGGAACCTGGGAATTATAACTTTTATTTCTGTTTATTAATCTTTGAACAAGAGGAGAGCTAAGCAGACCTAGTCCATGACAATGGGAAGACCATGAGATTATCTTTGACTTAATCTCCTCTGGTTCATTTGTTGGCTGGTTAAGTCCTTCCCCTACCATTTAACTGGATAGTTGATGGAGGATGTAATTCTCTGCTCAGTTTCCTGTTCTAGCAGTGGAATGCATATGGGAATGCTCCTAGACCTACTACCTAGTCTTATAAATGGATGACATAGATGGAAAAATAAAATCACTATTGTTACAAAGATTCTTGTGTCTTATCTTTTCCTATGGCTATAGCTATTTCTCTGTAAATCTCACTTTCTGTTTTTTTGGGAAATACAATTACCAACAAGATGTACAAAGGCTGAGAGTGATTGAGGGTGTGTGAATCAGTACTTCGGCTACTTCAAAAAGCATAGGACTCATGGTAGAAAGATAGCTGCAAAGAATTTGCTTTAGTAGAGATTTCATATTTTCAACTAGGGCTCCAGTGGGGCAGAGTCTAAGAGTTGTCTTACTTTCAGCAAAAACACAATGCAAGTCTTTCCCAATTTCATTTTTTTTTTTTTCATGACTCCATTCTGGTATTTTTTTGTATGTCTTTGTACTTCACTTGTAAGTGGTGTTGGGTAAGCCACATTAGAGGCTAACCAGATGCCATTTTCCCCCTGGGGTTAATTTTTCAGTTCAGTTTCTAATGTTACATTTTCTCATATGTATCTTTATTGGTATTTATAAGCAAATGCATTGGTACTTAAATATGCACATGTTAGGCTTGCAAAACTTTGAATGGTATACAATCAAGTAGGTCATGACATAATTTCATTCTTTAGACAATTACGTATTTATATAATATCCTTGTGGCAATTTAATTTGAAATAAGAAAGATGTGAATTTTTCTAAAAATAAAAATGAGAACAGGAAGTATTTTTCTAAAGATCGTCAACATAGTTTTTTAAACATTTATTATTTCCTATCTTTTTAAAGCTTATTTTTTTTCTGTTTTTCAAAAGTAATTAAAGTTTATTGTTCAGATAAAGAAAAGAACAAAAGAAAACTTGCCTGTTTTCCACCACATAGCAACACCAGGGTTGTATACATTTGCTTTGTTTACTGTCCAGTGCTATTTATACAGAGAGGACTATCTGCAGGTTCAGGGGTCTCATATCCTAGTTTCAGATCTGTCACTAACTGTATGATCTTGGACGAGTATTTTATCCTCTCAGTGCCTTAACTGCCTCATCTGTAAAAGTGGGGATAATAATATCCACTTCACAAAAGCAGTAATTGAGATAAAATGTGTAAAGCTCTTTAAAGTTTCCTGAAACACACACACATACACACACACACTTTAAAATCGAAGCTATTGTTATTTGTAATTTCCTTGTTAAAAATTGTTTATTGTTGTTTATAAGACACTTTTTACTTAATAACCTAAGCATATAAAATATTGGCCTATAACATAATTTCAATGGCTGTATAATACATATTTCTTGATGTGTTTTTAACTTTAAAAAAATTTTTTTAATGTTTATTTATTTTTGAGACAGAGAGCATGAATGGGGGAGGGTCAGAGAGAAAGGGAGACACATAATCTGAAGCAGGCTCCAGGCTCTGAGCTGTCAGCACAGAGCCCAACTCAGGGCTCGAACTCACAGACCGTGAGATCATGACCTGAGCTGAAGTTGGAAGCTCAACCGACTGAGCCACCCAGGCGCCCCTTAACTTTTTACTATTGTGCACTATATTAGTTTCCAAAGGCTGCTTTAACAAATCACTACCAACTTAGTGGCTTAAAGTAACCACATGAATTCTGGAGGTCAGAGTCTAAATCAAGATGTTGGCAGGGTTTTGTGCCTCCTGAAACCTCCAGGGCAGAATTCATTTCCTTGTCTTTTCCAGCTTCTAGAGGTCACCTGTATTTCTTGGTTCATGCCCCTTCTTCCATCATCAAAGTACATCATTTCAACTTCTGGTTCTGTTGTTACATGTCCTTTTGCTGACTGACTCTCTGTTCTCTCTCTTACAGAGGCCTTTGTGACCCACCTAGATAATCCAGGATAATCTTCCCATCTCAAGATCCTTAACTAAACCACATCTCCAAAATCCGTTGCCACGAAAGGCAGTGTGTTTACGGGTTCCAGAGATTAGGACATGGATATCTTTGGGGGGCCATTATTCAGCCTACCACACACATCAAGCTAAAATAAACATCTTTAGATGGTTAACCTAATGTGTGTGTGTTCCTTCATTATTTCCTAGAATACATTTCTAGACATAACTTTATTGTTAAATCACATGTCCACTTAAAGATTTTTGGTCAATACTTTCCTATTTAACATTTAGCAAAAGCCTAATTGAATGTGTATTACTAAATCCAAAAATGTTGTATTAATTTACATTCTGACTAGGATTTTATGACAGTTGTATTTTATTTTAATGTTCAGCATTGGAATTTCCAAACCTTTTAATCATCTTAACACTTGGCTTTTAATTGTTCTTTTTCTTATTTGTTTAGTCAGTGTTCAATAACAAAAACAGGAATTTCCTTAGTTTTCTACATTTAAACAAAATTTTAACAGGATAAAAATATCCTATTAAGTAAGATTTGCTCTCTTGGGCTATGTGGGTGGCTCAGTCAGTTAAGCCTCTGACTCTTGATTTGGGCTCAGGTTAAGATCTCACAGTTTGTGGGTTTGAGCCCTGTATCAGGCTCTGTGCTGACAGCTCAGAGCCTGCATAGGATTCTCTCTCTCCCTCTCTCCTGCCTCTGCCCCGCTCGCTCTTTCTCTCTCAAAATAAATACATAAAAACTTTTAAAAAAATAAAGAAGATTTGCTCTCTTATCAATTGTAAAAAAGCTATTCCATGAAATGCAGGTAGCAAAAACAAGTGAGCTATTGCAGTATCTTAAAAAAAAGAAGAAATAAAGCCATGATTTCCTAAGAAATCCATAAGCAACATAAAAAAGGCACAATTTTGTTGTTGTTTTTTTTAAGTGTTTGCCATATTCTATATTTGATATGTTATATATTACTTTTGGAATCTGTCATGAGTATAATTCATTAATGGGATTTGGAGAATGATGGCAGTATTGACTATATCAAAGAAACATGAGGAAAAAACCCAAAACAAAACTTCTACTCCTGTCGTTATAGTAAGTTAACATGGGTTTGTAGCCTCTTCTTCAAAATTAAACTTGGAAAACCCAAAGATGAGAGAAGAAAACATGAATTACAGGAGTTACCTAAATAACAATCTGACTTGATTTACCCCTAGGAAGCTGCCCAAGGCTTTGAACTGTGAGTGTGGGATATTGGTAAGGGCAAGTCCTTGGGGATCTTTCAAATTTTTCTTTTACCTCTCCCCTCATTGCCTTCAGACAATCATTGTTTCACCTTTCATTATCCAACTCATTGTCAATACCCACAAAATATTGATTTAAGGTACAATCAGGGTCCTAAAAACTTAACAGAGTAAAACACAAACAAGGAAATGGGAATTATGGGCTGAAGAGTTGATAAAAACAAGGGGAGCTGGTCAAGTGCCTTCACAGGTTAGAGCTTCTCCAGTCTCTCCTTTTCTAAATCCCCAGGGTAGTTAGATTACAGATCTTCCACAATGTACAAGGGAATTACATCACCATAAACCCACTGTAAATTGAAAATAATTGTAGGTTAAAATGCATTTAATCTACCTAACCTAGGGAACATCATAGCTTAGCCTAGTTTGCCTTAAATGTGCTCAGAACACACATCAGCCTACAGCTGAGCAAAATCATCTAATACAAAGCCTATTTGATAATAAAGTGTTGAATATCTCAAGTAATTTATTGAATATTATACTGGAAGTGAAGATAGAATGGTTGTATAGGTACAGAATAGTTGTAAGTGTATTGGTTGTTCACCCATGTGATCATGGGACTCACTGGGAGCTGCAGCCATCACCGCCCAGCATCAGGAGAGAGAATCTTACTGCATAGTGCTAGCCTGGGGAAAGATCCAAATTCAAGTATGATTTCTACTGAATGTGCACAGCTTTGCACCATTGTAGAGTTGAAAAATCATGTCAAACCATCCTAAATTGGGGACCGTCTGTACTAAGAATAAGAATTCTCCTTATGTACCACATTTTATCTCAAAAGCTGAAGTGAAAACCTGACCAATGAGTTCATCCAGAAGAGTGACAGCAAATACAGGTTATCAACAGTAGTTTGGGTGTTTGGATCTTTGTCCGTTGTAGCTCATCCCTATTCCCAGCTTTCAACTCTTCCCCTTTGTCCCTGACCAGACAGAGCAACTAATATCTCCAGAGAAACAAGAGCTCACAAATCAAATACTAGACACCTGGTTAATGAAACTATTATAAAGAAAGTTTTAAGTTGAACAATATATACAATATGAAGCACAATAACTTGAACCATAATTTAAAACAAGTATGATACTTATGATTAAGGAGAAAAAGTAAGATAAGCAATATGAAATAAGAAAAAAAACAGGTCATAAAATGGGAAACATGAGATATTAAAATACAATGGTTGAAATAAAGAACATTATAGAGGGGATAAATATCAAGCTGTATATAGCTGAAAAATGAATTAGTGACTTGGAAGATAATATTGAAGAGCTTTTCTAGAAGACAACTCTAAAAAATAAAGATATAGAAAAATCTGCATAAAATATATTAAAGATAAACTTCACAAGATTAAAGAAAGATGGAAGAAAGAGTTGAGAACTAAAAGACTGAATTTATAATGTGTTAATCAAGGGGGAGAAGGGAAAATCATTACCTAACATATTTTGTGAAAGTCAAAGCTGTGAAAGTATTCCAGAAATGTTCGGACAGAAACAGCAAATCTCCTTGTAGGAATAAGAATCAGGTTGTCAAACATTTTGATAGTATAACATGTGATGCAAAACAATGGAACAATAATTTTGAATAATTGAAAAATGTTCAACATAGTACTTACTGTAAGTACTGTAAGTACTGATAGACATAGCAATCAGACAAATAAAAAGCAATAAAAAGCATCTAAATGGTAAGGAAGAAGTAAAACTTCCAGTATTTTCAGATGACATGATAATATATATAGAAATCCTTAAAGAGTCCACCAAAAAACTAATAAAATTAATTCATAAATTCAGTAAGGTTGCAGAATACAAAATCAATACATAGAAACCTATTGTATTTCTATACACTAATAATGAAACAGCATAAAGAGAAATTAAGAAAACAATCCCATTAACAATTGCACTAAAAGGAATAAAAGACCTAGGAATAAACTTAACCAAGGAGGTAAAAAACCTGCACTCTGAAAACTATAAAACACTGATGAAAGAAATTAAAGACAACCTAAAGAGATGGAAAGATATTTCATGCTCATGGATTGGAAGAACAAGCATTGTTAAAATATCCATACCCCCAAGCCCATCAACAGATTTAATGCAATCCCTATCAAAATACCAACAGCAATTGTCATAGAAATAGAACAAAAATCATAAAATTTGTATGGAACTCCAAAGGATCCCACATCACCAAAGCAATCTTGAAAAAGAGAAACAAAACTGGAAGTATCAAAATCCCAGATTTCAAATTATACTACAAAGCTGTGGTCATAAAACAGTATGGTACTGTCACAAAAACAGACACATAGATCAATGGAACAGAATAGAGAGCCCAGAAGTAAACCCATGATTACATGGTCAATTAATCTATCACAAAGGAGGCAAGAATATACAATAGAGAAAAGTCTTTTCAGTAAATGGTACCAGGAATATTGGAGAACTACATGCAAAAGAATAAAACTGGACCATTTCTTGCACTATACCCCCAAAACGAACTAAAAATGCAGTAACGACTTAAATGTGAGACCTGAAGGGATAAAAATCCCAGAGGAGAGCACAGGCAGTAATTCCTCTGACATTGGCTATAATAATAACAACTTTCTAGATATGAGTCTCCTGAGGCAATGGAAACAAAAGCAAAAACAAACTACTGGGATTACATCGAAATAAAAAGCTTCTGCATAGTAAAGAAAACAACTAACAAACTAAAAGACAACATACTGAATGGGAGAAGATATTTTCAAATGATATATCTCATAAAGAGCTAGTATCCAAAATATATGAAGAACTTATACAACTCAACACCTAAAAAACAAATAGTCCAATTATAAATAGGCAAAAGATATGAACGGACATTTCTCTGAAGAAGACATACAGATGGCCAACAGACACATGAAAAGATGTTCAACATCACTGTCATCAGGGAAACACAAATCAAAATTACAATGAGATATTATCACACACCTGTCAGAATGTCTAAAATCAACAACACAAGAAACAACAGGTGTTGGTGAGGATATGGGAGAAAACTCTAGTGCACTATTGGTGGGAATACAAACTGGTACAGCCATTGTGGAAAACTGTATGGAGGGTTCCTCAAAAGGTTAAAAATAGAACTACCCTATGGTCTGGCAGTTGCACTACTAGGTATTTATCCAAAGAATACAAAAATACTTATTCAAAGGGGTACACACACTCCAATGTTTCTAGCAGCATTATCTACAATAGCCAAGATATGGAAACAGCCCAAATGTCCATCGACTGAAGAATGGATAAAGAAGTGTATCTATCTATCTATCTATCTATCCACACACACACACACACGTATATACATGTATATACATATATATGCATGTGTATATATACATATATATGCCTGTGTAATATACACACATATATACATGTGTGTATATATGTATATGTACATGTGTATATATAAATGTGTATATATACATACATATATATATATATATATAATTTTACTCAGCCATAAAAAAGAATGAAATCTTGCCATTTGCAATGGCATGGGTGGAGCTAGAGAGTATTATGCTAAGTGAAATAAGTCAGTCAGAGAAAGACAAATACCATATGGTTTCATTCATATGTGGTATTTAAGAAACAAAAAGAAAATGAGCAAAGGGGAAAAAAAGAGAGATAGAGGCAAACCAAGAAACCGACTCTTAACAATAGAGAATAAACTGATGGTTACCAGAGGGGAGGTGGGAGGGGGATGGGTGAAATACGTGAGGGGGATAAAGAGTACATTTATGTTGATGAGCATTACGTAATGTACAGAATTGTTGAATCACTTTATTATACACCTGAAACTAATATAATACTGTATGTTAACTATAGGGGATTTAAAATGAAATAAATAATTTTTTAAATGTCATTTGATATTTTACATCTTTCTCTCAGAAGAGTCAATCAAGTAGACAAAAAAAGCGATCTATTCTTCATACTGAATCTAGAATGGTATTTTAAAGATGTAAATTAGGTTATGTATTTTTCCTACTATAATTTTTCTATAGTTTCCCATTATTTTTAGAATAAAATCCAGAAAGTTCTACAAGTCTTTGGCTGATTTGGTTCATGATTTTCTCCCATCTTAGTTCATTCTTTTTTCTATAATACATTTTTGCAAAACTAGCCTCTACTACTACTTAGAAGATGCCAAGCTCCTTCTTGCCTCAGATTTTGGAGTTTACTGTTCCCTAGTACAGTAATCTTTCACTTATGTCTCCTGGCTTTGTATCATTCAGGTCTCTCCTTACATTATCTCTTCCTCAGGAAGGCCTGTCTATTCATGTTACATTGGAAACAAACAATAAAACAGACAAAATTCCCCCTCTTCTAATTCTCCATGCCAACTCTATTTCTTCAGCAAGCACTACCATCTGATAATTCCATCTTGTTTACTTCTTTGTCTACTGCTGGTCTCTCCCTTTAGTGTGAAAGCTCCTATCAGGACTATGACTTTTTATTCACTGCATATTCCTGCCCTTCAGCAGAGTGCCTGCCATACATTGTGTGCTGATGTGTTACTGAATAGGGAAACATGATGGAGACAAGAAAACATGGCCTTTGGGATCCCAGATTTCCAACTTGCCAGTTGTGTGACTTTCAAACTCTTGTGGCTTCAGTCTTATCTGTAGAAATTGCAGTTTTTAACAGGCAGGCTTGGTTATAAGGATGAACTCACTTATGAGTTAATTCATGTGAAAAGTGCCTAAAATGGTGTCTACTGTTTAACAGATAAATTGGCGATGGTAATGAGGAAGATTGGGTTTTCAAACCCTTCATCCTTGGCTCAGTTGCCCTTGATGCAGAATTAGTACGATTACAAGCTAAAACTGCCACAGTGGAATTTCTTGGTTCTGTGCCCTTCCTTATTTCTTACAGTAAAACATGAGTGTTACATTCAGGTCAGAAAACCACTTGAACTTCGTTTTGATTATTATGACAATGTTATCAGGCCTGCCAGATTAAAGCAATCGCCATCTCTGTATTGTTTCTACATTCAGGCAAAGTGGAGGGTATGCATTATGATTAAATAACACAGAACCTGCTTTGCCACTTGCATAGAATTAATTTTGGTATAGCTTCCATTTCATTAAAGAAACACTTTAAAACAGGTCAAGTGTACCCAAGACTAAATTGAAAATGCATTATTCTATTTTGGTAGGCCCTCCAAACTGATACATATTTAATGCAATTTTATAAGGAAGTTCAAATGTCAGGCAGACCCCTTGAAGGAAACAAATGTCTTAAGTCTCACACGGGGTAATTTTAGAATAAACACTCAGTATATCTTTTCCACTATCCTGGAGCATTTCCTGCACAGAAAATAAGCTGTTTGTGTGAGTTATGTGGAAGCCAGTTGACAGCAGTACATTGAATACTGTTCTCTTTATTGTCAGTGTCTCTTTGGGCCTTACTGTATGCTTTTAGGAATACCTTACATTTTTCTACATTTTCTTTCATGGTACTGGATTCTTGGAATTATGGAAGTTTCATAAAATTTAAGTCCATGCCTTGTTGTTTATCCACATATTACCAGTTTTATTTATCAGGTTGTTCAGTCAGCAAGATAACCACAGTGACTTTTAACTTTTTCCCTAAGTGTAAAAGCAGCTCCTTTTAGATAAAATCACTCTCTGCAGTAAATACCGCTTTAAAAAACGAGCATTTTATTTCTATAACTGTGCTGATTTTCCAAAAACGATCACATGGACTAATGAGTCATGTCAACACTGGGTATTAGCATATGCCACTGCGGTGTGGGATCTGGGCAGAGGAATTAAGTTGTACAGTGGAGTTGTGATGTGTGGCTATAAATCATTAAGTGTAGTGTTTGGTTCTCAAAACACTCAGATGAATGGAAAAAGAAGAGAGTTGAAATTCCTTCCGTCCTGCCAGACTGCTTTGGGAGAATGCAAAATGAGAATTTCTGTGCTGTATTTTTCAACTTGTGTCATGAGTTTCAAAAGATCATTGGATTTTCTTGGAGTACATTCCCAGATCTAAAGATACCCCAACTTGATCATTTTCCAGAAAAAAAATCTGAGTGTATATACTGTTACGTCTATTTTCTTCCTACAGCCAAATCACTTCACCCAGAGCCTACTGGCATTTAGGAAATCTGACTACCTCAGTTCCATATCCTTCTGCTCCTGTGTCCTGTTTAGCAGAAAACTGTAGTATGTGCCCCACACAATCATCCTGGTAATAAAGATGAAAACCTAGGCTCATTCTAGGCTTCTTCCTCATCTAGACCTCCAACTCCAGAGTCCTCAAATCCTACGTATTTGGCCTTTAAAATGTTTTTCACCTTAATTCATTTTTGAGAGACAGAGCATGAGCCAGGGAGGGGCAGAGAGAAAGGGAGACACAGAATCTGAAGCAGGCTCCAGGCTCTGAGCTCTCAGCACAGAGCTCAACGTGGGGCTCCAACCCACAAACTGTAAGATCACTACCAGAGCCAAACTTGGACCCTTAACCAACTGAGCCACCTAGGCGCCCCCTTAAGTATTTGGCCTTTTATAAAACTACCTCAGATTTACCTCCACTTCTTAAACTCCCATGTTTCACTTGGGTCAATTGAGATTCCCTTTTAACTGATCTCTTGTTTTTGTCTTGTCTTACTAAATTCATCAATCTTACTTCTATAGATCTTCTCCCATGGTCTTCTGTTTTAAATCCTTCACTGTTCCCCATAACCTCATTGTAAAGCTCTATATTTCTTAAGGTAGTCCAAGGATCTGACATGATCTTACTTATCTTACTAGTCCTGTCTCTGTCATACCTTCGAATGTAACTGTTTGCTCCAAACTACTAGCCGTTCCAGAACATGCCCTGCATGCTCTTTTCTTTCTCTATGGCTTTGCACAAGCTGTTTCTATCTTCCTTCTGTTACTTCACCTTTAAAAACTCAACTCAGGCTTAACCTACCCAAAAAGCCTTGTTGGATCCATATCCTAACTGGAGTTCCTCTTCCCCTGAAGCTATAATATCCTCCTCATGTCTTTATCATAAAACTCAGGACCCTTTTCCTGCAGTTGAAGATAACGACTGCTTGCATGTTTGTCAAACTTAGTAATCTTTCCTCAGTATTAACCCTCCCTAAACTCTCTGAGGAACTGTGCTCTCTAGAATGCCACCTTTTTTGTGAACATCCTCCTTTTTGGTATTCCATGGCTCAACACTCAGGGTTGCTCCTATCTCTTTTGTCACTTCTTGCATTCTTCCAGGGCTCCCTGCCATCCTTCCTCTGTAGAACTAGGAGTGTTTCTTGCAACTCTATCTTTAGACTTCAGATCTTTTTTTTCATACATTTACTCCCCATGAATATGGTTTCTTGCATTTAGAAACATCATCTCTTTTGGATAAATCCCGAATCTCTATTCTTAATGCAGACCATACTCCAAGATACTCCACTGTGACTTAAAATTCCTTTATAAAACCTACCAAAGTTACCATTGTGTATTTGCATGATTTTATGATTGCCTAAATGACTCATTACACTGTAAATTTCATGACCCACTATTACTTTCCTAGTGCCTGGTACCGTCTCTCTCTCTCTCTCTCTCTCTCTCACACACACACATACATATATATATATATACACACACACATATGTACACACATAAAATCAATATATATATATATAATCCTTACCAGTGAAAGTACATCTTATTGCAACCAATATATGTGTTTAATTGTATTTGTATATGTGTGTGTGTGTGTGTGTGTATATATATATATATACACATACATATATATATATATATATATATATATATATACACATACATATATATATAATAAACAATGCTGTGGAATAGATGAATAATAACCAGATATTATTGGGGCTATGCTAAATAGTACTATGCAGTTCTGAACTGCATTTTTAAATAATTTTTAAAATTTTTATTTATTTTTGAGAGAGAGAGAGAGAGAGAGCGCGAGTGGGGAGGGGCAGAGTGAGAGGGAGACACAGAATTTGAAGCAGGCTCCAGGCTCCAAGCTGTCAGCACAGACCCCAACATGGGGCTCGAACCGTGAGATCATGACCTGAGCCAAAGTCAGAAGCTCAACAGACTGAGCCACCCAGGTACCCCAGAACTGCATGTCAGAAATGTAAACAGTATCCCCATATTTGTATTTTATTTTAAAATTTTAATTCCTGTATAGTTAATGTACAGGTTTTTTTTTTTAATTTCTTATTTTACTATAACAGTATCCCCATATTTTAAAGAGATGGCTCTTGAAATCTAGTTTTGTGACATTTCTAGGCCATTAACCACTTTTAGGCTATATGAAGAAGGAAAGACTGATAGAAGAGAAGTGTTATTCAGTGTGATTGAAAGGATGTTTCTATCCATCTCAAGTCAAGTAAAAGGAGATTTAGGAAGATGTGGAGAAGAATTCTCACACTGGTATGTGCAGTGATATGCAGATTTTTACACTGCCCTCTAGGGGTGTCATTCGCATTACAGACATTCAGTATAGTAAAATAATTTTCAATCAAGTGGCAGTAAAATATTTTGATCCAATAAAGTGAGTATATATTATGATTATTTTGTGATAGATGGAAAGATAATATTGTGGGTAAGTGGTACCTTTTTCTACTTCGCACAAAGGTGACATATGGACTGGTGGTAGGCCTAGTTTGATATTTATTGTCAGATTTTGGAAGCTATGGAGATTACAGTCTGACTCATCTACAAAAATTTAAAGAGACTAATTGAATCTGGGCACTAGTACAGAGTGGGGAGAGGAAACTAACTGGAATAAGATGTATTTTCACTGCTTAGGAGCAAGAGTTCATGCTTCCTTTGGGCCTTAAGTAGTCTTAAAAGAAATCAGTCTTCCAGCTAGGACAAAGTGACCTTAATGGAAAAAGTCTGTGTGTATGACTTATAATGGCTTAGTAACAAATTATCCCAAAACTTTGTATATTGAAATGATGACATTTATTTTGCTCACACATGTGCAATCTGGACAGGGCTAAACAAGAACAACTCTTGGCTTCAGTTGATGAAAACTGGGGAGGCTTAAAGGCTTGGGGCAGAAATCACAGGGAGGCTCATTCACTCACTTGTCTGCCACCAGTAATGGGAAGACTCCAGCATCTGGGATCTGGAATAGCTGAGGCTCCTTGGGCATCTCTATTTCTGTGTGAACTCTCTATGTGAGCTTCCCAGCATGGTGGATTTAGGACAGCCAATAGCAATCTTACATTATCATGTCAGGGCTCTCAATGAGTGTGTCATGACAGAGCGATGACTAAGCAGAGTCTTATGACATAGTCTTAAAAGACACACAGTATCACTTCTGGTATGTTTAACTGGTTGGAGAAATTATGAAATTCCACCTAGTTTCAAGAGGAGGGAACATAGGTCCTTCTTGCTAGAAGAATATGAATGTCACATTGCAGGAAGAGCATGTGGCAGGGGATATGTATCAGTGTAGCAAGTAAAATGAGCTTTAGAGGGTCATGAGGTCTCAGTTACAAAGTATGTTGCCAATGTCAGGAGAATTCCAGTTTGTGAGGTCTCCAAAAAAACCTGCTACAGAAGTGCCTCGAAGAAAAGCCAGCATTTGGGCACCTGTCACATCAAGGACCTTAATGCCAGATTATGAAAGTACCCTCATTTGTTCTTTGCACCAGGCTGGAATCTCTCAATAAGATTCATCTCTCTTTTTTTGCATCCCTTATTTCTAATTGTTTACCATAACTCATTTCTTTATGTAAATATTAATCATGATCAATGCTTCTTTCCCATTGTCACTAACTTCCACAGATACTCAGCTCATATCCAGTTTACTGTAATGTCCCTGAGCATTGCTCTCTGTTCCTCCATTCCATCCAATATACTATAACCCATGTTTCTATTTTTTCTAGCATCTGATGAAAATTTTCAAATATACATAAAAGCTGAAAGGATTAAAGGATTATGCACTAACACCAATATACCAATACGCAAATTTCTAACATTTTGCTAATTTTATGTTATCATATATTTATCTACTCATCCATCCCTCTATCCATTCACAAATCCATCTTATTTTTATAATTCATGTCAAAGTAAGTTGCATACAAAAGTACACTTCATTCCTAAATTCGTTCAGAATGTATATCATCATCCAGCATTCAGTATTTGTGTTCAATACATTTTTTTGTAAGATTATGCATATATTTTAAGTGTACCACGTGACAGGTTTACAATGCATTTTTTAAATGACATTTTTATTATGCCATCCCTCTTCCTAAGAAACCCAAATGGCTTCCTACTGTATATCAAAATAAGTCACCCCAAATCTTTTCTTAATACTATACATGTTAATTATCCAATCAGTTTGAAATCACTTCCCTTTCCTTGTATAGTGTGAGTCCTACATAATGTGTGATGGCCATTCATACCTGTGTGTGTCACATTGAAGACAGGTCAGAGAGGCCTGTGAGGGTGGTCTGGCACCTTAGACTGTGGATAAATAACTCTTTGAGTACAACACCTAGGTTAAAAATCCAGGCGCTGCCACTAACTTGTTTTGTGAATGAGGGTAAATTACCTAATCTTAGTTTTCTAATCTTTAAACTGGAAACCTATCTAAAAAGCTTCCTGTGAGGGTTAGTGATAATATGTGTACAGAACCAGCTAAGATGCCTGACAGATAGTAGGTGCTCAATAAATGAC
The DNA here is from genome assembly GCF_023721935.1 of Panthera uncia. Classification (NCBI taxonomy): domain Eukaryota; kingdom Metazoa; phylum Chordata; class Mammalia; order Carnivora; family Felidae; genus Panthera; species Panthera uncia. The sequence goes on from NC_064811.1 coordinate 137,518,760, forward strand.
ACATAGCAAGTGCTCATTAATATTGATTTATATTAGTAAGACATAATAAAGTTTCACCTCAAGAAAGGCTAATTCTGTATTTTACTGATAAAAATAATTTTCAATATAAAACAATTTTTTTTTGCCTTAGATATATTTAAAAAAAACCATAATTTTACTGGGGCACCTGGGTGGCTCAGTCGGTTAAGCGTCTGACTTTGGCTCGGGTCGTGATCTCACAGTCTGTGAGTTTGAGCCCCGCGTTGGGCTCTGTGCTGACAGCTCAGAGCCTGCAGCCTCCTTTGGATTCTGTGTCTCCCTTTCTCTCTGACCCTCTCCTGCTCACACTGTGCCTCTCTCTCTCTCATATAAATAAACGTTAAAAAAATTTATAAAAAACATAATTTTACTGTGTATTCAGCAGTAAGCAAAGCTTTTCTTCATAATTTGAGCAGGAGGACCTGTATATAAATTGCACGTTGTTCTATATCCTCATTTGGGTTCATATCTGAGTGAATGAACACATAGTGGATAAAACACATGAAAAGATGGATGGATGGGCCACATTTAATATTTTTCTTCATATCTCCTTCAAGTACCTTGAATATATATATTCACTGAACTATTTCTATCATAAGGCCTGATTTTCTAAATACCTACATTGAAAACCCTTTATCTCTTGGATTAGATGTTGAGCTCAGTGCTTTACACATTGATTTTTAATAAATGTGAACTATTATTATTGTTGTTGTTATTTGTCCACTTAGGACAAAAAGCAAGTCCATGGCCCAGCTGACATAAGAAAAGTGCTCTTTTACATAGTGTATGCTCATGTACAAAATGAGTCTGCCATTAAAGTTCACTGCAAAAAACCTGTGAGAAAGGTTTTCTTTTTTCATCAAATGAAATATTTTCAGGACCATTAAATAATTACTATTTTCACTATTTTAGCCATCTTGTTCTATTCTCAGAACAAAGACGTTTTCACAAAACTAAATCCTTCCATTAGAGCTCTTTCCAAACAATGTAAAATTTATTCTGCAGTACATGGATTAGAGACATGCTAATTTGTTAGCTTCTTGGTGTGTGTATGTTTTGTCTGGTTTTTTAGATGGGCAGGCACATCTGATAGTAATTACTAATATTAATGTTAGTATTCTCTTTTTTCTTATTTTAACCAAAGTCATCTTGAAATAGTAGAAATGTCCAAGTTGGGGAATCAAGAAAGCACTTTATATGGAACTGTAATCATCGGGTTACCCGACAGCCTCTCATGAGCAACATATGTTCCAAGATGTAAGAAGCTATGTTCTTTTCACTTACCTCAGAACAAGTACAAAAGATAAGTCTGCTGACTAAATAAATAAAATACTAGTTTATTGCAGTTTGGTCAGCAAAATCTTTCCTTCTGGTTGACCGAAAGCCTATCGTAAGCCAAAAAGTAATTAATTGTTCTACTTTCATTTTTAAAGGTAAAAACAAAAATTTACTAAGTTTGAGATTTTCAGTATGTTGTGAGGGGAAGTACGGTGTATGTGGGTTTTAGGTCCAGTGGATGTACAGTTCCCAGCATTCATCTTTTCCTTGGCGGCAGCAAGAAAAACACATTCTAATAATTTTTGCGTTTTCTCACTTCAGTACAAAGAGGAGATGAAAATGATGCAAGTGGTTGCTGAATTTTATCTTCAGTTGGTGCTATTTATATGTCACTATTCCTTCATAAAGCTTTGATTGTAAATTTCAATGATATGAGAATCAAATGAGGGAATACATGATATATCTCTGCAGTAATTAGTGAGATAGAGATTTGACAATTACCCAGTTAATCTGATCAACAAAGACAGCCAAATTGGGTAGTTTAAGTCTCAAAGTGGATTTATTTGGCCTAGTCAATCCAAATTGACTATGCGCATTAATTACATTAACACAGCTGCCAACATTCTCCTCGCTGTAGGATACATGGAAAGAACTCAAAAATAGGGGGTGATGAAGGACGCTGAAAGGAAACAAATGATAGTAAGTAACCAAATAAAATGCAGCTGAGAGAAGCAAAAAAACTCACAAGAAACAAAAACAAAACCAAAAATAAACAACCCGCTGCCCACCCGCCCAGGATTTAATTATAACCTGAAAAAAAGAGAAAACGAATCAAGGCCATAAAAATTTTTAAAACGACAACTAATATCTAATAATATAAAAAAATAACAGAAAAGGAGAGAAGCAGTGAGAGGAGACTCTGGTGTAATCCTGTGGAAAATATATCGACATGTCTTTTGTGTAAATAGGTTAAAGATGATCAAAAACTCTGACTTTTTTGGCTTTCAGTGATTTAAACAATACTCTTTTATTTCCTTGTAGTATTTGAACTAGAGTACGTCCAAGTCCTTCACTGATCAGTCTTTATAGTTGCTGGAACTAAATGCAGCTATTGTTAGGAGAGGGGAAATCTGCAAAATTATTTCCTAAAATAAAATCATAGGTGAAAAATTCAAGGGTGCAACCATCACACTACCATGTTAGATGCTACAAACTTAAAAAATTTTGTATGGTTTGTTGATATTAAAGATACTCAAAGGAAAGAAACACCCATTTGGCCTCAGATCAATTTTTCCTGTGTTAAGTTTTGAGTTGAGGAAATTCAGTGGGAGAAAGTTATGATAGTTTAGAGTATCAGCAGATAGCATTCATTTTTCTTGCTTATACCATCTTCTATCCCCAGCCCCCAACATTCCACAAAACTATTATTTCATGGTTATTTAGACCTTAAATACATGCTTTTATTTCATCAGAGATTCATTACAATGAAATATATAAGTATCTGCAAAAATGAGAATTAAATTGAATGGAATCATCCTCATTTAAAATAGATATTTTCCATTGGAAAAGAAAGTACAACTGTAAGGCTGCTTTTTTGTTTCTGCTCTGTATAACAGATGATCAGTGGGGAGAGATGATTCCCACCCCTGGCACCACAAAACCACATGTTATTCATTCCCTTTCTGGATTATTGTGGGAACCAAATACTGGCCCACTTTTGTTTTATGATCTGGCCTGGAAAAACAACTTCCAACATTACTACAGTATCTCAATCACAGCAATTACTGCTGTGTCATTAATTCCCGGGGCTCATTCATGATCAATAGTTCTTGATCTTCAATAGTTCTTATTATGTGAATATTTCCTTAAGTCAAGCAAAGGGGAATGGCAGGCATTGGGATTTAAGAACGTGCAAATTGACAATTTAAATAGTATCACATATTTTCCAGATTGGGATTAGTTTTCTAGTTGTTTTGAAAACATCTAGGTACCATTCACTTATTTCTTTCCACAGAGGAGTTCAACATATTTTCAAGAGCAACAACATCTGTCTGATAGAACTTTCTGTGATGATGAAAACATTCTGCATCAATGTTGTTCAATATGGTAAGCACTAATCACATGGAACTATTGAGCACTTGAATGTGGCCAGCGCAACTGAAGAAATTGTTTTTAAATTTTATATAATTGCAACTAATTTAAATTCAGATAGACACAGAGCTGGGAAGAGAGTGGAGGAGTGAGGCACTTGCCGCGGGCACATAACATAAAAGTGCACGAAAAAATTCAGCAACCACTAGAAGAAAATTTTTAAAGCAACATTTTTTAAAAATCATAATTAATGCAAAAAAATCCACGATGAACAAATATCAAAACTGTAAATAAATGAAAAATCAGTATTACAGATTTTTTTCCTTTGCTTCTGGCTGCATATAGCCTGACACAGCGCTGATCCTGTTTTTATTTAAAATTTTGTTATTTTAGTTATCATGGAGTTTTTGCAGGACGTTTGATTCTTAAAGTATTGCATTAAAATTTACCTTGATTACTGGATTTCTTGGTATCCCCTTAAAGTTTGTGTCTGGGCCTAATGCTTCACTTACTTCACCCTGGTCCTAACCTTATATGAGAGGCAAACCCAAAATGGAAGGTACCTGAGGCAATCAAGTTGCTATCAAGTGGCTGGATGGTCTTCTTGATAAATGCTACTAAACTGGTGGGGGCTCAACATCAGTCTCTGTTTCTGACAGGTTAAGCATTCATTCAGTGGTGGAGTGATCATTCACCCTTGGTGAGAAAGAGATCATGGCATTGTTGTCCAAATATAGCCTCCTTCTCTGACAACATGACTATTCCATTTATGGGCCCTGGCACAGGAATGGGGGAGCTTAGGACACAGGCTGGCTGAAATCCACTTGGTAAGACATCCTTTTTACCTTGTTATTAAGTGCCTCTTCTGCAATAGATGCCCCTTGGTCTGTATTAAAGTGTGGTTTTAAAAACTGTTTGGGTGCCTGGGTGGCTCAGTCAGTTAAGCATGTGGCTCTTGGTTTTGGCTCAGGTCATGATCTCACTGTTGGTGAGTTTGAGCCCTGTGTCAGGCTCTGCGTTGCCAGCACGGAGCCTTCTTGGGATTCTCTCTCTCTCTCTCTCTCTCTCTCTCTCTCTGCCACACCCCCTGCCCTCTCTTTCTCAAATTAACATAATAAAAAATAAAAAAATGCTCATGTGTTATGTATACAGGGTGAAAGGTCACCACTTGACTTAGAATAAAATCTATGAAGAGGGAGGTGGCTGGTGAATGATCTGAAAACATTCAAAGAAGCTGAGAGAGGATGGGTGGTATTAAGTTTTAGGGTGGGACCAATTGTATCTACTGCAAACACTTATACATTCTGTTCTATCTTATGTGTACTGGTAACAAGTTCAAGTACTGGCCTTGTTCAAAGATCACCGTTCTATATATCCACACGTTCCAAGTTAAGAGAATATGTTTTAAAGCTAAAAAAGCAAAACAGGCTGTATTCATTCATTCAACACATGTATGCTGAATGTATACTATTTATCAGTCACTTTTACTAGGTGCTGAAGAAGCAAAACTGAACAAAGAAATAAAGTTCTTGTTCTCTTAGAGCTTAAATAAGACAAATAAGAAAATATATAAAATTACAGATCACAATAAAAACCTTAAAAATAGGCAGAGGCAAACCATAAGAGACTCTTAAACACAGAGAACAAACTGAAGGTTGCTGGAGGGGTGTTGGGTGGGGGGATGGGCTAAATGGATGATGGGTGTTAAGGAGGACACTTGTTGGGATGAGCCCTGGGTTTTATATGTAAGTGATGAATCACTAAATTCTTCTCCTGAAACCCTTAATACACTGTATGCTAACTAACTTGGATTTAAATACAATTTTAAAAAAATGCAGCAGGAAAGGAGATAGGTGCTCACTGATAAGATGGTATCTGAGTAGAAATTAAAAAAAATGAAGGAAGCCAATCTTGCAGATATCCAAGGAATGAGCATTCTGAATAGCACGAGCAAGGAGGGCAAATGCTCTGCAGCAAAAGCTTTTGTTTGAGGAAGAGCAAAGAGGTCAGTGTGTCTGGGGCTGAGTGACTAGGAGGGAGACCGATAAGAAATACAATTAGAGAGATAGTGCAGGGCCAGATTAGGGTTTCTTGGCCAATGTAAGGATTTATGTTTTACTCTGAGTGATACAGGAAACCATCAGAGGGTTTAAACAGGAGCAAGACACTATCTGATTTATATTTGAAAAGAATCATTTTGGCTGTTGTGTGAAAAATAGACCTGAAAGGATAGAAGGGTGATTGTTCCCATCATGTCACCATTTAATTTCTCAGGCTAGTTCTTGAAATGGAAACCCAGTGGGTCAGGCAAATAACAGTAGACAATGGCAAATGTAGCGGCCAGGCAGCGGCCATAATTGCAGTTACTGTGCTTTATGCACTATCATTATTAGAGCGGATCGGCACGATGTGGTATGAAGGCTGGGCATGTACTATGAAACTATTGTCCTAATGACATGTTCTCTTTAATATTCATCATAAATGAATCAAAGCTGGATCAAAGGCAGCTCGCATTCACCTGGCATGGACATCAGTACACATTCCTGATCCTGCCTCAGGGATTTGTCACAATGTAGATTGGAGGTGACCTTGACTGACAACTGTCAAACACGAGATTAATTTATTGTATGATGATATCATGTTAATCAGATCTAAGGAGCAGGAAAGGCCAGTGATCTGAATGCCTCATTAGGTTATGTGTGTTCTAGAGCACAGGAGAAAAATCCCACATTCAGGAGCTGGCTTAATCAGTGAAAATTTTGGGGGATCTGGTGTGTTGTGCTTGTCAACACAGTCCCTTCAGAGTGAAGGACAAATTTTGCATTTTAGCACACTGTTAAGAAAGACGCAGAGTGCTTGATAGGATCCTGGGTTTTAGAGGTGGTAAGAACCACACTTTGGAATAATGCTTAAATCCTTTGTCAGATGACTCAGAAGGCTACCAGTTTTGAGTAGGGTCAAGAATAAGAGAAGTTTTTGCAGTAGTTTTGGCTTCAGTGTAAGTAACCTTCATGCCGGAGTTGTACTAAGTGGCAAATCCCATACTATTAGAGGCACCATGGTAAATAAGAATGCAGTGCAGATTCTCTGTCAAGCTCTGAATGGAGAAATCCTGTGAAAACCCTAGTATTCCAGATCAAGGCCATACTATTGGAGTGGAGTTCTCTCCATAGAAAGCAGCTCCTGGCATGCCACTTGGCTCCAGAAAGACCAAAGGTCTTACCATGGACATCAGTTGACCACATGACTGAAGCTCTCCCTTATGAACTTGGTAACACAAATTATATTGTCTGGTAGGCAGAGCAACAATTCACTGAAAAATTGGATTTGTCCATCATGAGGAGGTAGGGTTGCTGCTATATAATGAGGAAGCACGACATATTTTAAAACTTGGGGGATCCACTGCAGCATTTTGTTTGTTTGCTTGTTTGACCATGCCCAGGATTAACTTCAAACGGTTGATTACAGAAAAGACAGCCTGTTATGGGCATGGTAATAAATACTGGAGGTCAGAGACACTTCACCAGTAAGCTATCTAGCCTAACAGAACTGATCGTCCAGAATGAGGGATATTTGGAATGAGTCGTAGGAGATGATGATGAATCATTTATGGCTTTGGCAATTGTATAGCACGAGCTTGTTCTACTAATCCATGTCTTGTATTTTTTTTCCTCAGAAATTATGACCGGTCATCATTTATTAGTATCCATGACAGGATAGAATGAGTTCATATGGATCTGAGTGGTTCAACTGATGGGCCATAGCAGATGCTGCCAGTGTTCCACCAAAATCCAGTCTGGCCTCTTTCATTGTTTCAGTACATGGATCCTTAAGCTTCTGGGCAATTTTGTGCCCAAGATCCTGTAACTGTGATTCCCTTTGAAGAACTGCCCTTGGCTTCTTAGACAGCTTTACCTGTATGTAAAGACAGTCAAAGTACCTGGAAGTTTTCCCCTCTCTGGGAGACCTTGAGGTCATGAATGGCTGGTAGGTGAGGATGAAAGCCCTGTTTTCATGCTTCAAGTGGGAACAACTTCCAGTTCCTTTTATACTGCAGATCCCCCTTGCAGGATCAGGGGAACTTTTCTTGACTTCCTCCTCTTCCCTGTCCTGCTCCTCCCACTCCTTTGATGGCTTCTCCTGAGCTTCTGTGGTTTCTCCATAGTAAATAATTGCAAAAAAAAAAACCATTTTATGACCTATTTATGGGCAATCTGACCTAAAACAGATTCCTATTATACACTGGTATAGAAAATGTAAGTAGGATATTTTAGTCTGGAATTCACGGTAAAAATCTGGGCTAGAAATATCTATTTGAGAGTTGTTGGCATACTGTATATAGTCATGAGGCTAGATGAGATCACCTAAGGAGTGAGTGCATATAAAGAAAAAGCCTCAGAATATAAGGTTTCAGGCTTTCTTACTCTTTCACTACTACCTTTACCAATTTAACTAAATTTACATTCATTTCCTCAGCTTTGGTCTCAGAACAGACCCTGACTCAGGCTCTATGACAGTTCTCAAATTAGTCTACCTCATTTCTAGTTGTTTCCTAATTATACATCCCATTTTACCTATCAAACCTGCCCTCTAAAGGTATGTAGTCTGAGGCTATGAATGATTTATAGGTCCCCTGTACAAGCAAACCAAGATGGATCTCTCAATAAGTCAGAACATTAAACACCTGTTCAGAGATGCAAATGCTTGGCTCAGGTTCAGCTGAAAGAATTCCCAATACATTTTCCATTTAGGGAACACTTCCACCTTGACCTTGTTGGAAAATAAGTTATAATATTAAAGGCATATCTGGCAAAAATGGAGAGCTAAAGATTTACACAGTAAAATCAAAGTATGTATTTGATCAAAAGAAAGTATTTATTTAAAATGCTATCGCTTCTATAATGTATTGTGCACAGTATATCCTTAAAAAATGTTTGTTGAATAAATTGTATTGACTATACCATGCATCTTCATTTATGGAAGAATAAAGTAGGTATGTGAATAAGAGAAGAGAAAGCTTTAGAAATATTATTTTAAACACTATATACCATCTTTCCTTAACATTACACATGATATTTCTAGGTAAAGACCAACAGAACAATTTCGATGAACCTTTGTCAAGTAAATGAAGTCTAGGGGATATAACAGGAAATAATGGAAACACCGAAATATTTTGTTAAGATGGTGGCTTTTGAGTTTCTTTTCATAAGTAGATTACATTTTGTGAGCTGCTTCCCACATAGACCAAAAGGCCTGAAGTATTTCACTTAAAAGAAAATTCGAGATGTTGATTTGAATTGAAAGTACAGGCTTTCTTTCCTTTTGACAGTTTGCTTTTGAAATATTTTTCTTGTGAAATACATAATATGCTGTTGCTAGTTGAATATAATGATTTCTCAGCCTAGAAGAAATAAAAGAAAGGCCAAATTTGGCTAATTTTACATCTTGAGGAACCTATTTATGAGCCATATGTGGGTTAAAAAGCAGCAACCAGCATTAATATCAAGAGCAGCTTTTCAAAAAACAAACGAAAACAAGTAATGGATAAGTAAATGTTGTTGTGTTCACACTGAAGATATTCTGACAATCTCACATACATTGTTTTAAACCCATATAGCTTCTCTGTAGCTTTTGCATCCATTTTAACTTGTTCAACACATACAAATCCTATTAGAATAGGAAAAAAAAAAAAAAAAAGAGAATCACAGGTCTGTCTTCTATGTCCTAAAACAAACTAGAAATATAAACTAAGAAAAAAATTAAAAGGTGGAATGGCCAGAAAACTCAAAGTATAACACTCAAAGTATAACTGCAATTAAATAATATGGGGTAAAAAGATTCAGAGATAAAACTAGGAGAAAATTTTTAATGTTTATTAACAATTCAACCTTTGTTATTTATCCCACACTTGTATATTTCATATTCACAACTGTGCGATCATGTTTATACAATCCTGAACAGCAAAAATAATAATGTTCAATTTCAGACATATTTACTGAAAAAAAGTCTCAAGGACATTGATGGGTTCTAAATCCATCCCTATGTTTCCAAGATAGATGACACTTGTCTGTTCTGACTAAAGAGAACGTATCCTATTATTCAGAGTTCCATCTCAAAGGTCCTTAAAACCATTTATGTATCTTTCTCCTTGTAATTTATTTTTTTTTTTGTCTTCCATGCCTCATACTTATATCCGTTTAAGCCTACTTTCTTGGTAGTTGATCAAGTCACACCCATTCCTCGAGGCCCTGTTTGTATACCACTCTTCCAAGAAACCATCTCTGATGCTATCCTGTCCTCATCACGTGGAAGTGATCATTCTCTCAACTCCCACAGCCTTCTGTCTATATTTTTTGGCTAGCACAGGAGGGGTTCCCATGACCACACCCAGTTCCAGTGATTTTCTAGGCAGCTCACAGGACTAAATTATGGTCATAATCATGGCTATATTTATTACAGTGAAAGGATACAAAGCACAGTCACCAAAAGGAAAAGGCATAGAGGGTAAAGTTCAGAGGAAATCAGGAGCAAACTTCCAAATTTATTCCCAGTGGAGTCAAACAGGCTGCACTTAAATCCTACAGCAATAATTTGTGACAACAGATGTGAAGAGCTATCTACCAGGGGAATTCATTAGAAACTCAGTGCACAAAGTTTTCACTGGGGGCTGGTCACATCGGTACCTATTGCCTAGCATGTACCCAAATTCCAGACTTCCTAAGGAAGGCAAGTATTTTGGATAAGCCATATTTTTTTTTTTTTTTCACAGTTCAGGCACTGTGAACTATTTTTATAATTTAGGGTGGTACGCCATTCCTGAAATCCAAGTTCCCAGATGCCAGCCAAGGGCCAACCTTACCAACAGGCCTTTTGGAGATAAGAGTCTCAGGCCTGCTCTGCTATCTTTTCTGCACAGGGAGTTATCAGTTCTACTTAATTAATTTATATATGTGTATATCTCACATATATATGGGATCTTGACTCCTTCACTGTAAGCTCACTGAGTACATGGAAGTCCTCATTTCCAGTACAGAATATGATTATTGATGGGTGACATTCCACAAATATTGATGATTAGAAAGTTCTGCTGGTTCAGTAAAGCATTGTAAGAAATGGGCAGGAAAGCAGACTCCGTAGTGTGGTAGACAGTCCTGCCAACCCACTGGGGATAGACTCGTCTGTAGTATCTGCAATTGTCCTGTATCAAAGGATTGGGGATGACACGAACTTGATAAAAATTAAGAAAGATGCTCATTATGAGTAATATTGCCACTGACATAAGATAATTTATTATTGTTAAATATACACATATATAGGTATAAATATGTAACTTTTTTTAGGAAACAGAACTATGCAGTATTTTTTTCAATAAAATTATGTCAGATCATTATTTACCTATATCATAACATCGTAATTTTTTTTACTGTTTATTTTGAGAGAGAGACAGAGTGTGAGCGGGGAAGAGGCAGAAAGAGGGAGACACAGAATCCAAAGAAGGTTCCAGGTTCTGAGCCGTGAGCACAGAGCCTGATGTAGGGCTCGAACTCACTAACCGTGAGATCATGACCCGAGCTGAAGTTGCATGCTTAACGGACTGAACCACCCAGGCACCTGACTGACTTAATTTTTACCAGCCTATTATTTATTCTTATTCCACTCAGAACACAATGCATATATTAGAACCTATGCCCCAAATTCACTTACTTACCAGAAGATTTATGAAGCACTTATTTGTGCTCTCACTGTGATATAAATATTAAGAGTTCCATAATAAGTATAGCTAATACTTGCCATAGTGCCAGTCACTGTTCTAAGCACTACTCCAAGAGGTAGATACTATAATATATTCTCCTTTCACAGGTTAAGTTATTAAGAAAGTTAAATAACCCTCCTAAACAGTTTCTTTGGAATCCATGCTCTTAATTAGTCTGTAATCACACCCTTCAAACATTATAGTCTTTTTTTCTACATAAAAATAATTTTGACAAAATGAGAGAAAAAGCACCCTTGTTCTGCTTTAATGTTTTTTCCCCACCACTTTAAAAGTTAAAGGACTCGGTGTACCCAGGTGGCTCAGTCGGTTCAGCGTTCAACTCTTGATCTCTGCTCAGGTCATGATCTTACAGTTCATGAGATCGAGCCCCACATGGGGCTCTGCACTGATGGTGTGGAGCCTGCTTGGGATTCTTTGTCTTGCTCTCTCTGACCCTCCCCTGCTCTCTCTCTCTCTCTCTCTCAAAAATAAAATAAATAAACATTTAAAAATGTTAATGGACTCAAATATTGCTACATTTTGCCACTTCACAGTTGGTAAGTTATATGGTCCTAATGAAAAGTTTATCACTTAGTAATTCATGAAAAAGTAGTGAGAACTCAACAATGCATTTAGCATTTATGACTGTCATTCTGAATGTGAATAAAAGGAAAGTCATTTTGGCTTAAATAAAATAAACATGCACACAGAAATCTTTTTATCTCTGCAGGTGTCTGATAGTTGAATTTCTGCTATCGCACAATTAGACTATTTAAGAAGAGAGCTTTTCATTTCCCTCTGCATATTATGCATTTTTGTCATTAATTGTCTCCCACATAGGGATGCAATTAATCTATACCAGAGCCTGGAAGAACTCCTAGAAGGGAAACTACACTCCAGATTTTTTTATTTCTCAAAGAATAAGTTAAAAGTTTAAAAGTTATAAATAAGCTGCATTATGTCAAACTCAAACAGCAGCTTGGCAATGCAATATAATTGTACCCCTGGATCATGAAACAATATCTGGTGTGATAAAGGAGTTGTCAGTATGTTTACAAGTTTCTAGGTCAACATGAACATTCAAGTTTATAAAGATGACAATGTTCTGCAGTTGCAGGCGAGGCCCTTCATGATATGACTAAGATGAAAGACATTTGAAAGGTATGTTTTTAATTTACAGTTACTTAAGGAAACCTTCAAATGACTGATACTATCACCTTCATGTCACTGAGGAGGCAGCTGTATCTCAGGGAGGTTAAGTGAATGTCTCACGGTCACATAAGAAGTGACAGCACAGCAACTTACACTCTGATCCTCTTTCTCCAGAATTAGTACTATCCCACATCGCCCCTCAAAAATCTATGAAGGTCCCCAGATTTGGATGTAATTATAAATGTTCAGTCCCATGTATTGAGATAAAATTTTTATGGGTCTCTTGTATCTCTGCATGTCTTGTAAGCAGAATTATTCATAGCTTTAGTGGTCGACTATCTTTGTAAGGATGTTTGCATAATGGCTAAGATTGGAACATAGAGATTTTGTCTCACAGAGCAATGGACAGGCATACTTACTATCTATTAAAAATGAGAGTTTCCTAAGTGTAGGGTTGCATTCCTATAACCAATGCAGTATGTTTGCAAGTGTCACCAGACCATCTCGGCATTGTCTCCTAAGAACTGGCCTCAGGAAACCAGCTTAAGAAAATCCTGATACCTGGCTACTGCTATTTTTCCAATGAGTAATAAAATTCTTTGTTTCTGAAAACAAAACACTTCCCTAAAGTGGATGTGGATCTATGTTCTATAGTGCCTATAGTTGACAACTATTTGGGGGCTCCTCTGAAGGAAAAGAATATAAAATTACATATGCAAAATTAAGTTCAGGGCCATAGAGGGTGCCGGCAAGTGAGTGGCCCTGCAGACCAAACTCTATTCATGGTAAATCTATCTTTGTCTGAACTACGTTTTTGGAAGACATAATTTTCCAATTTGATAAATGGCTCTAAATGACTTCTCACTCCCCCAAACACAGAGTCTATACATTGCATTGTGTCTCATTTTAGAGAATAGCCCTTAATTTTGTTTTCTAGGCAAAATAAAAATCTAGAGTATCTCTGCCGTGCCATAATTTTTTTTTTTTTGACATTCTGGTGTTTTGCTTAGAATTAAGACAGTTTAGGGAGTATTTTGTTTTTTCATCCATTGACTCTATAAAACAAATATGACCAAACTAATGCCTTAAAGTAAGTCATTTCTAAAACCTGTCCTGGTTAAATACCAGTATAGTTGAGCCTAAACTTGTAGAAAAACTGAATTAACGGAAACTGTACCATGAATGTTGATACAATTTCAAGTTGGGTATGTGACAGCTCTGTGATGCTTGAAATGAGAGGAAAAAAATACTTTTTATGACACTCCAAAAGTATCAAGTTATCTTTTGCATATAGTACTGAAAAGGAAAAATAACTCATTTTGTTGAAATGAAACTAAATGTGTGTGTGAACAAACAAACAAACAAAATGTTTGTTGTGTGAAATCATGAAATCGTGCCCCTCATCACAGCGAAAGCTTAAAAGAGTCAAAACCATTAACAAGTCATATTTGTGTACTGCTCACAGATAACAATTCTAGGTTAAACATTATAAAATATTTACTGAAACTCATAAAACATGAAAGTCAATAAACAAACAAATAAATACGGTTTACTTACTTTTGAAATATTACTTGATCGACTTGCAGATCGCCCTGGGGATTTGTCATTCTGAAAAATAAAATTACAGACATTGATTAAGAATTTAGCAATAGGCTTTACTGTGGAAAAAAGAAAGCCCAGCACAGACCAACGTCTAAATGTTCTCTATATTGTTCTGACTGATAAATATACAAATTGCTTACACACAATGGTTTTTGTCTTACCAAATTTTATTTCTTTAGTACAGATCAGTGTCCTTGTGAAAATGTTTCAATTAGCATCACATTCTAGGAGTATTTATGTCCAGGAAATGCTTATTTCTCTAGAAAAAATGTATGCAGTTCCTTTGAAATAAATTAGAAAATGGATATATATTCCATTATTTCCTCTTTCATTTTTGCTACCAGGACATTCTAAGTAAATTCTGTTTCTAATGTCAGTAAATATTGCACACCAGGTACATGGTCCATACATCTAACTCCTGTTATTTTAAAATACATCTTTATTCATCTTTTCTGTCATTTTACTTTTGTTCTATTTTTTTTAAGTTTATTTATTTTTGGGAGACAGAGTGTGCATGCAAGCTGGGGAAGGACTTAGAGAGTGGCGGACAGAGGATTGAAGCAGTCTCTGTGCTGACAGCAGAGAGCCCAATGTGGGGCTTAAACCCATGAACCATGGATCATGACCTGGGCTGAAGTCAGATGCTTAACCCACTGAGCCACCCAGATTGCCCTCTGTTATTTCACTTTTAAAATGTAAAAATTTAGAGGGGCCTGGGTGGCTCAGTTGGATAAGCGTCTGACTTCAGCTTAGGTCATGATCTCCCAGTTCATGAGCTTGAGCCCCGTATCAGGCTCTGTGCTGACAGCTGGAAGCCTGGAGCCTGCTTTGGATTCTGTGTCTCCCTCTCTCTCTGCTCCTCCCTGGCTCACACTCTGTCTCTCTCTGTCTCTCAAAAATAAATAAATGTTAAAACAATAAAGTGTAAAAATTTAGAAGATAGTTTTAAATTTAAAACCCTTAATTAAGTTAAAAACCTTTAAAAATTATTTTAAAATCTGAAACTTAAAAATACACTAAAAAAATTATACCCTCAGTTCTTGCCTCTTAAAGGATATCCAATTTAGTAGAAAAGCATGAGAAAAGCTTTTGAATATTTTAAGAAAACTGTACAATTTTAAGGTACAGAGAGACCTTAGAAAGTGGAGCCCTTCTTTTGAAACCCAGAAGCATTCTTTTCCCAGCAATGGCAGTGCTCATGCTCAAGCTGGAGTCAGCCTGAGGCCTTCTGTCCAGTCCAGTCTGGTTGCTCTTTCTACTCTGCCAATTATCGGCTAGTGGATAATTGACTGACAAATCACAATGCATGGGTATTATGAATTTTACATGTACCAAGAGATCACAGTACACCTTTCCTTCTGTAGAGAAAATGTTGGAAGAAGCTGTTCTGGAAACCAAGAGTTTGTGAAGGATCTGAATTAACACCTTAATATTCTTTTAAGAAACTTCTGAGCATCTAGACCTGGTGCCAAAGTGGACCTGTGTAGACAACTACAGTGCGTCTTGACAGAGGTTGTTTTTGAGAACTAAGATGTTCTAACAACCTGCAGGTCTGAAATTGCCTCATGATGACTGCTAGAGACAGTTTCAGCAACACAGCGATGACAGGATAAGGCAAATGTTATTGTGGAGAAACAGTAGATGCATTTACTGCAAATTGTCACTGTGTCACGTGCAGGCTTGCACATATTCCAGCTGAATAGTATTTTTTCCTTTACATGCAACATCCATCTCATACAACCACTGATGTCACTGTGGAGCGTGTTATTACAGACCAAGATGAGTCACAACGATACGATTAGTTACACCTCATAACAGCCCCGTGATCCAGCTGGAGATTAATGTATGTACTGCCAGCAGACATTTTTCCTTGATTAGCTTCCTCTGGTGATGGAGAGAGGTACTTTTCTCCTGACATCTCAACTCCTCTTCTAGATACCAGAAAACAAAACTAATCCATCTTCCCTTCTGAGTGAAATGCAGGATTCTGACACACTATTATATAGAACAGACGGAAATAAGTCACATAATATAATAGACAGGGAAGAATTTTGTGTAGTAGTTGTTTTGTTATGTTTTCCATATTTCCATGGTATGTGAAAACATAATTAAGGAACTAGGACTGAAAGGTGCTTCAACAAGAGCCCAGAGGTACCACAGAAATTTAACACGACATCAGATAACTTAATTTTGCAAACCAAATAGGACTTTGTGGTGTTTTCAGATAAAAACAAGGAGAGCCAGATTCCCTCCACAGTTGTGAATGAGTTCAGCATAAGGTTATAATAAGCAGATAATTCCCATACTTGTCATCAGCATCCCCAAATCTAATAGGGAGGAAGCATCTTCTTGATTGTTTAGTACATCAAGAGATCTTTTAACTTGAGATCCACTGGTTCTATTTTCTCCTAACACAAGATTAGGTATTGCAAGAAATAAAGGAGTTTAGGCAAAGGTTATTTATTTATTTATTTATTATTTTTTTTTTTTTTGCCAGAGCTAAGCTCCCTGTTGTGTCCATTCCAGTTAATACAGGAGACAGAGGGCATACACGAGTGCTGTGCTGGCAGCTTTGGAGAGGGAGAGCCCTACTTGCAATTTGCCCTGTGGTAATGCACTGGTTCTGGCAAGATCACAGTTTGACAAGCCAGAACTTTCCTCACTGTAACCTGTGTCTTCACTATAACATGGAGGAGATAATAATACCCTGGGGATTGTTGGAAGAAGCAAATGAGCTCTACATGAAAACATTTTATAGTTTGCAAGGTTATACTATTTCAATTACTATTCACAGGTAGAGGAAACACCCAAAGAGCTCCCTCAAAAATCATGATGATCATCACAGTTTACTAGACTCATAATTTAAACCCAAACATCCTCGTTTCTCCGTCCTGCAATTTTGCCTCTATTGTGGATTAGATTCTGGCATACAAAATGTAAGAATGAAAAATCAAATTTTTCTCTACCCAAGTAAGGAAGTTGGGTTTGCTCTGCTTTTGAAGCAAAGCACCAGAAGCACTTTTGCTCTTGGAAAACTTCCAAAGCTATCTGTTTCATTTGCTACTAATTAATTGGGTGGATTGTCCCATTACCATTGCAATGACAAATTCTTCTTCATAGATTAGTCAAATACGGTTGTCATACCTCATTATGATCAGTTGAAATTCTTTACCTTACATTAAATAGAAGCTGTCTTAGATTCTAATGTAACTTACTGGTAACTCAAATTATAGTGACCTTTTAGGGGACTAAAAGTTGGAATCAACAAGAGCTTCAGACAAGTCTGCAAGAAAAGTATGGGATCATCAATCAGTAATGTTGAGTAGCTATCTTAGCAGACTGGTTTTAGCAGACCATTCACAGTATGCATAGAGTTTGACTTCTAATTTCAGAAGTGCTTTTTAATATTGACAAGAAGTTTCTAAGTTTTTGTTTGATATAAATATATCTGACATTGTTAGTTTTGTTCTGTGATTATTATTAGGATAATGATTGTTTTTCAAATTTGATCTTACTAAACATGCTGGATTTTTATTACCACAAAGGAAAAATGATTACCAAATGAGAAAATCATTACTAAATTGTTTTAACACATTTTTAATGTTATAATCTGAGGAAAATTCGCAGGTCCCTGAGAATAATTACAAAATAGATGAATTTCTAGTAAGGCTTATCAAGGGAAAGAGAAAGCAGGAATAGATAAGAAAGGATAAATGACCAAAGACACAGAAAAATTAGAAAAATTGTAAAAGAAAGCTACACGAAATGTTATTGTTCCTTCAAAAGGCAATACTCTGTGTTAAAGAATATACAATATGGCTGGACATGTATGTATCTATACATGGATATTCTATATATTGTACCATTGATCAGAAGAGGGCAGTAAGGAAGCTTGAAGGAGGTTGTTTTATGTGAACTTAAGGAAAAAAACAAAACAAAATAAAAGAATTCCTGCCTGAGTGAAGAAACCAGAATAAGATCCACACATTTCACTGATACAATGTTATTCTCTAGTTTTTTCCTTGGTCCCCCTCACCTCCACCCCCTACCCCTGTCCAGGCTAAAAATCAAGAATATTTGAAAGAAGAAAAAGAAATGAGGCAAATTTGAAGGTCATCTGAAGAATTCTAAGTAAAAATGGAACTATTTTTACTAAGGTAATTAAAACCTGTAATAAAAGTCTTTGAAAGCAATGCGGTTTATAAATGAAAAAAAAAAAAAACACAGAGAAATTGTATGCAATAAAAACTTGATTAATAGATATATTTAAAAATCTCATGTCCACTAAGTGAAAAATACTGTTTTTTAATGTCTATGAAAGATGTAAAATTCATGTACCCTCAAACAGTACCTTAACAAAAAAACTTCAAATAGAGATTTATAGGGCACTTCTTTTGATATTGAACCAATAAAATTAGAAATAAAAACTTGAAATGTGACTAATAAATCTTAATCACCACTAATTAACACATTTTTAGATAATGCTTGGTTCAATGAAATAAAATTCTTTGGAAAATTATAGCCAGAAACTCTTGAAAATAATATGCTAAGACTTATAGAGAACACAGCAAAAGCTATATCCAGATAAAATTTATAACTGTAAATGCTTTCCATATTAAAGAAAACAGTAATTAAACAAAATAAAAGAACATAGAAAAATGAAAGTAATCAATTATAAAAGCTAAAACTCATTAAATAGATATAAGTAAGAATAATACAGAAACATTTTCTTAAGGCAGGTCCCTGAGAATAATTACAAAATAGATGAATTTCTAGTAAGGCTTATCAAGGGAAAGAGAAAGCAGGAATAGATAAGATAAGAAAGGATAAATGACCAAAGACACAGAAAAATTAGAAAAATTGTAAAAGAAAGCTACACGAAATGTTATTGCAACAAATCTGAAAACCTAGAAAAAAATCAACCATATTCTAGCAAAATAAAAGTTGTCAGAATTTATTTAAGAAGAGGAAAAACTTAAATAGATACAGTAATTAACAAAGAAGGGATTAGATAAGTAAATAGAAGTCTACTTGAATACATATAGTAATTAACAAGCAATTAGATAAGTAAATAGAAGTCTATATGCCCTAAAAAGAATAAGGGCATGATGATTTCCAAGTAAGTTGTACCTCATTTTTTTAAAAAAAAAATTTTAATGTTTATTTATTTTTGAAAGACAGAGAGAGACAGAGTGTGAGCAGGGGAGGGGCAGAGAGAGAGAGAAAGACACAGAATCTGCAGAGGCTCCAGGCTCTGAGCTGTCAGCACAGAGCCCGGCTTGGGGCTCCAACTCCCAAGCCGTGAGATCATGACCTGAGGCGAAATCAGATGCTTAACCAACTGAGCCACTCAGGCGCCCCAGTTGTACCTCATTTTTAAAGAACACGTAATTTCAATTTTATTTACATTATTCTTGACGATAGATACATAAAGTTCCCAAATTCGTGTTATTAATCTTGCATAATGTGTTAAGACAGTACCCAAAAAGAAATACAGAAGGAAAAGGAAACTATGCTTTAGTCTTAATTGAGCAATCTGAAATCTGGATTGAAAAACTGAAGAACAATAATATAAGCTATAACTTTTTGCCAGTTCAAGGAAGCCATGTGGAGACAAATCTGACGGAGATATTTCTTAGAGTATTTCACACAATAAGAGCCAGTTTACTGGCTCAGTCTATACTCATTCAGTAGAACAAAGATGTGTGATAATGCCAGTGAAGGTCACACTATATTTTTTAATATGTCAAATTTTTGGCATATTTCAAGACCTGCACTTGTTGGGGACTTAGTTGAGGGTACTTTGGCTCATGATACCCAACAGAGAATATTTCTAAGGCCCTTGTCAAATATCAGTTGGGGGGCCGCCTTGGTAAAGTACAATGAATTAGTTTCATTTCCTCTGACTCTTAGATTCTAGATGCTGAGAAGGAGAAGAGAGGGCCAAGTTAGCTTTTGGTAAAAGAGTGAGGTGGGAGAGAAATACCTCTATTGTGCTGGTCTATGATCCCTTGACTCCATTCTTGCCCCTTGTTCTCAGTTTTAGGAAAAATTGAATAACTTACACAAGCTCTTTATATGATACATCCTTTTAAAATCAGTTTTCAGATTTTTCCACTATTTGAAAGTTTTTCATTTTTCATCCTTTACATTTTTGCATTAGAACCTTAAGTATAGATGTATCTATTGCTTCAAAATATTTGCAATAACCTAACATCTTCTCTTCTGTTTTACATAGCAAGTGATCTCTAAAGTAGATTCTCAAGTATTTACAACTGAAGGTCTCTTACACAGATAAATGGAAATTGCCCTGGCATTCAGGGGATATAATGGTTAATTTTATGTGTCAACTTGGCTGGGCCATAGTGCCGATATGTTTAATCAAACATTCTTCTGGATGTTCCTTTGAAAGTGTTTTTTTGGATGAGATTAACATTTACATCAGTGGACTTTGAGTAAAGCAGATTACACTGTATAATGTGGATAAATCTTACCCAATCAGTTGAATGCCTTAATAGAACAAAAACTGACCTCTTCAGAACAAGAATGAATTCTGCTAATTCTGCCAGCAGAACTGCCTTTGGGCTAGAACTACCACTCCCCTGAGTCTCCAGCCTACTCTCCCACTCTATAGATTTCTTTCTCCCTCTGTGTGTGCGTGTGTGTGTGTGTGTGTGTGTGTGTGTGTGTGTGTAGATAGATATACATATAGATATAGATATAGACATAGATATAGACATAGACATATCTATCTATCTAATCTATCTATATCCTATATTTCCTATTGGTTTGGTTTTTCTGGAGGACCCTAATGCATATGGTTTGTTTTATTTCTATTTGTTATTCTTTCTTTCCCATTGCTACTAGTATATTTGCCTTTTATTCTTCTTCTTCCAAAACTCTGCTATCTCTTGTGCTGTGTTCATAGGAATTCCTCCAGCTTCTTTATATTTTATTAAAGTTTATTTATTTTGAGAGAGAGGAAGAGCATGAGCTGGGGAGGGGGCAGAGAGAGAGGAGAGAGAGAGAATCCCAAGCAGGCTCCGTGCTGTCAGTGCAGAACCCAACGTGGGGCTCAGTCCCACAAATCGTGAGAGATCATGACCTGAGCTGAAATCAAGAGTCATTTACTTACCAACTGAGCCACCCAGGCATTCCTAACTTCTTTTATCTAAATGTGTGTGATGCTTATGAATTTTAGTCCAAAATATTGGCACACAAAGAATGTCACATTCCATAATTTCTCTAAAACTCAAATCTGCCTTAAGCCTCCACCTGTAGCATGGCACTCACCTGAGTGAGATGCAAAACTTTTTAAAAAATATTAGCATATATCTAAATCGTAGTATGCATCTTTGATACACCAGCAGTGCATCCAAAAATGCATAAGGAATAGAATAAATAAGATTTATTCCAGACATTTCTTTTTCAGGAAATCTGTCAATATTTCATTAGATTAATACATTGAAAGAGACAAATATAATGATCTTATATGCCAAAAAGATAATTGACAAACCTCTGCAGTCTTACTACCATGTAAGTGCTAAGTACAATAAGAATTGGAGGAAATCTTTTAAAGTGATAAAGACAAGATTTTAAAATCAATGCCAAAAATTATTCTAAATGATAAAATACAAGAACTATGAAATTGTTAGGGATGTTTGCTCTTGCTATTACTATTCAACTCATCTTAGAGTTTCTAACACATGTAACAACAATAAAATAAAATATTTGGTGGGAAAAATATTGAAAGGAAGGAGCAAAACAAAGCAATCTCTTACGGATATGATAGAAATTCCAAGTGTACCTAGTTAAAGAAGAAAACTATGAGAATTAATGAGACTTTAGTATAATGGCTAGATATAGGATAATTATACCATGGCAGAGTCTACTACATTTCCTAAAATGCATCATCCTTTCTTCTGCAAGAACAGAATGGCAACTGGGTATATTTCTTTCCAGTCACACTGTGTCTCCTAGCATTTCTTTCAATTATAGGTTGCCTATAACTAAATTCCCTCCAGTGAGATGTGAGCAGAGCTCACAATTGTCAGTTTCCTGCGTGTCCCATAAATCTACAATTTCTTTTTCTATTGCTCGGTGCTAAGACGGTGACTATCAGAGCAAGCCAGGAAGCCACATATTAAGTAGAGTAGAGCTGAATTCTCCTGAGTCCTCGAATGACCACATGGTGAAGAGCCCTCAGCCAGTTTGGAACATACATACACTCTAAACTTTCATGAAAAAGAAATAAACTTGTATTTCTTTGGAGCCATCACATTTTTTGGATTTATTTCTTGTGATGGTTTAGTCTATCTTAATAGAAATACTACAAGATCAATAGCTTTTTCCCTTCCAGCAATAAATACCCAGAAATGTAATAATAAAAACAAAAACCATAAAATACTTAAGAATAAATTTAACAAATAAATTATAAAATCTTATTAAAATACAAATTACAAAATCTTACTGAGGAGATCATGAACTGAAAAAATGAAAGCACCACTTTTTGATGGGAAGATAATTTCATAAAATATACATCTTCTACAAAATGGGATATAAATAGAATGTAGTTCAAATTAATCTCTAATGGGGTTTATTTCTTCCTTTCTGAAGCAGAAAGGAGATAGATAAAATTATCTTGAGGAACACATATAGAAAAAGAAATGCTGGAGAATAGCCAAGAAATTAATTTTAAAAAGGTTTCCAAATGCTAGGCATTGTCCATATTAACCCACTGTGATTAAGTCAATATGGCATTGGCATAAGAATTGACCAAAAGGAAATCCAGTGAAATCCAGAATAGAAAATCCAGAAGCAGATCAAAGAGTCTCACATATAACAAACTTGGTATTTCAAATCAATATTGAAAGGAAAGTTGTCATAATAAATGCTTCTGGACAACTGACTATCTACATGGAAAAAAAAAAAAATCAAACCCATACTGAATAGCATATACAGAGGTGCCTGGGGTGGCTCAGTCAGTGAAGCGTCTGACTCTTGACTTTGGCTCAGGTCATGATCTATCAGTTTGTGAGCTCGAGCCCTGTGTCAAGCTCTATGCTGACAGTATGGAGCCTGCTTGGGATTTTCTCTCTCTCTACCCCTCCCCCGTTCTCTCTCTTTCAAAGTGAGTAAACTTAAAAAAAAATAAAATAAATGGCATATACAGTCATAGATTCCAGGTGGAACAAAGTCTTGAATATAAAAAATTAAAAAAAATATTTGACATAAGCTTAAATTATAAATTCAATCTTGGGGTGGGGGAGGTCTATATATAACTAATACGAGAACCAGAAGCTATAAGTGATATTTGATTATATTATGTCTGTAAAGAACACAAAAATTAGAGTGAATAAACAAACAGTAACATTATAGACAAGCACAAAATAGAAGATTGATAAAGTTCAATTTCTGTAATATGCAGAGAGATTTTTGTATATTCATGAAAAAGGCAACAGAAGAAATCCAATAGAAAATAAAATTAAGTGAAACATAGGAATAGAAATTCACAAAAAAAGGATTGCAGATTGTTAATAAACATATAATAAGATGCTTAAAATCACAAGCTGTCAGAAAAATGCTAATTAGAGTAAAAACAAGGCATCGCTTTACACTCATCATGTTAGAAAGATTGAATAGAGTGATAGCTTCCAGTGCTGGTGGGGAGAATAAGAAAGAGTACTCTCAAAAATTGCTAGGAGAAGTATGAATTTTTGCAGGATCATTTGCAAAAACATCTGGCAACATCTGTTAAAATTAAAAATATCACTTTATGCAGTAATCTCACTGCTGGGAATCTGTCCCAGAGAAATAAAAGCACTGGTTCATACGAATATGCGAATAAGGCCACTTAAATACAGTTCTGTTCTTAATTGAAAAAAAAAAAAACACAAAAACCCATCTTGGCAATAAAGACGTGCCAGTTGTTAAGTTAATGTTCTCGAAGCTTTATTTTTTTAATTTTTTAAATGAAATTAACTAATTTTCTAATGTCAATTAATACTTAGTCCAATTTCATTGTTTCCTGATTGACAAGCTGTGTTCCACAAGAGACTTCTGGAATGTGGAACTGGAGGCTCTGAGATGTGGTATGCCTTGCTCGAGGTCATAGAGGCAGTCAATGAAAGAGCTGTGACCAGAACCGATGTCCTTTGACCCACTGTTCAGTGCTCTTTTTTTTTCTTTTTTTAATGTTTATTTGTTCTCGAAGCTTTAAGCCCACCCTCCTAAATTCTACTCTGGAGCTGGGGCTCTGCAAACCACATTTCTGTTTCCTCACCCCACTCCCTCTGACTCTCTGCTAAGAGGGGCACTACAGGGGAACTTGGAAGGCTGGAAAAGGAAAACGGGATTTGCTCAGTCCTGTTTGCTTTCCATTGGCTTCTTCTCCACTTCTTGTGTGAGTATCATCCTAGAAATGCTTCTTTACTCTGGTAGCTGGGGTCACCTCCTGGAGCAGTAGCCAAGGACAGTGTGCAGTTTTTCTAACAGCCTCAGAAACAGATGCCACACTCTTTAGATCCCAACACCAGCCCGCTGGCTCCTTCTTCAAAAGTTCGAGTTTCAATTCCATTGGGTCCCTTTTTCAAGCTATAAATAATCCAGTTTCTTTCCTTTGTTCACCCAGACTAGGCAATAAATCTTTACATTAAGTTTTCTATATTAAAACCGAAGGCTGGTTTCTCTCTCCTGACTAGCTCCTGACTAATGGAGTAAACAATGCTCACCAACAGAGAAATGATTAAATAAGTTATAGCAGAGCCACGCTTTGGAATATTATGCCATTATGAAATAGAATGAATCAGCTCCTTGCCATTTGTCCAAAAGGAATTTTCCACAAGATAAGATTGAGTCCAAAAAGTAAAATGAGAAGTTGTATAATATGATTATTTGGAAGTCATATAAAGACAGTACTTCTACAAGTGTCTATGTGTGCATATATTTATGTGTAGACATGTATTTGTGTATGACTATATGAGCATAGCAAAAGTCATGGCAGTTAAGTATGACTCTTGATTTCGGCTCAGGTCATGATTTCACTGTTCTTGCAATGGAGTCCCATGTCAGGCTCTGCAGTGACAGCATGGAAACTGCTTGGGATTCTGTCTCTCCCTCTCCCTCTGCCCCTGTCTGGCTCATGATCTCTCTCTCTCTCTAAAAATAAATAAACATTAAAAAAATAGAAAAAGTCATGGAAGGGATACTCATGGGTGTGATAACATGAGTTTCTTGGGGCAAGAGTGAGAGGGCGGAGGGAGAGTCCAGTGGAAGAGGAGAAAGGAGATAAGGGGGAAGAAGAGTCCTTGAAAATAAAAAGAGCATGGTGTATGCCTGTTTATATAAAATTATATATGGATGTGAAGTGCATACAGAAATTATAATGCAAGTGTGAAGTTACATCTTTATTGGCAAGTGATGATATCCAAAATATATTATTAAGGTGAAAAAGAGAGTTAAACAATAACATGTAGAGGACATTTTCATTTCTTTAAAATCAAGTATACAGAACCTGTAGAAATATTTATGTATTTACATATATATTTTTGACTAAGCAAAAATATGCTCATCCAATATCGGTTATTATCACACCATCTACTCATAATGGTTACCCTCAGTCCCACAGCATGATAGTACTGCAGGGAGCAGAGAGGCTTATGGAGATATTCTAGCTTTAAAAAAAAAAATCTTTGGGTGGTAGAGTTTTACTTGTTTTTCATATTTTTGTAAAAATATCAAATTAAGAAAATTAAAGAAACAAAAATGGGAAAGTTAGAAAGTTAGTCTTACTTATCAAAGATTAGATATCATAAAGAGATAAATGTGTGTGTGTGTGTGTGTGAGAGAGAGAGAGAGAGAGAGAGAGAGTGAGTAAAAGAGCTGCAAGAAACATTTGATGTTTATATTCCCCAAGACAGTAGAGTAAATGGAACATAAAGGCATCAAATTAATTACTGGGTCAAGTAGGATTGGTAGAAAAAAAACAGTGACATTTGGATTAGAGCTCCGTTACTAACCATGTGACCTTAGGAAAATCATCAACCTTCTCTGGCCTTGGCTTGCTGAATTTGCAAAGTGGGCATAAGAACATATGGTTACCTTCTTAAAATAGCTGTGGAACAAATATGATACACTTTGAAAAAGCATGTTCCAAATATAGTGTAAGGCACTATATAAGTATAAGCAGGACCTAGGATTAAGCTTGGATTTGCTAGAGCTAAAGGAAGATTAGTGAAAAGGACATATATTTGTAAGTGGTCAAATTTATTATTAAATTTTGTACTGCATAGAATTTACTTAAAATACTCTTAATTTTTTTAAAAAACAAACATACTCCCAAATACCCAATTTAATTGAAAAACTTGCTAATATTGTTAATTATGATAATGAATAAAACCCTCATACCTATTCAGACAGCCAAACAACTATATTCACTAGGAAATAAAGAATATAAAAATCATGTGATGGAAATTTCCCTTCCCTCCCGAAAAAATTCATGCAAAAATACCATTTTAATGGTATACTCTTCTAAAAGAAAGACTCTACAGATGAAGGACTTGTCATTCTAAACAAGTCAGCAGTTGTAATTCCTAACATGAGAACAACAGGAAACATTTTTTTAAAGTTTGTACACCCCAGTACTGAAAACGCTTCAAACTGATCTTGTTTGGATGGATAGAAAAATAATATAGTATAGTGATCATTGGCCAAATTGCCAGAGCACCAGAGAAAAGGACCTGAGGGTTTAATTTAGATATGTTTACAGTTATGAAAAGACAGAAAATAAGGGGTACCGAATGGCTGCTAAAATTTAGAAGGTGATGGTTTTAGTTCACTGGCTTGTTTGAAAAGGTGATTACTGCTATGTCTGTTTGTTTTTACAGTATATAGAGTAAGGTCAGCATACAACAGTTTAGTGTACAACAGTTGAACCCCTATAAGAGTGAAATATAAGCAGTTTTATTTGTTCCCCAATTCTGTTCTATAACGACAATGTTCACATTAAAAACAGGAAGCTCACTGTACCTCTACTATTGTAAGAATATACACATAATTTAGAAAACTTCTTGCATTTTTTTATTGATCTATGTATAAAACTTTTTTTCGTCATACACTTTCTATCACAATAATCTTTATTAATATTGTCAAAAGAAAAATCCACAGTTTCCTTTTAATATTTTTTTTGCAAAAAATTATATAAAGTCACACTCCTTGTTAATTAACTGCTTTTCTTATAAATGCTAAACATTTCCCCAATTTTTGGCCTTTTTCTGTCTTGGAATCTCAGAGTTTAAGTAATAAAGACTTCATATATTCATTTGAGTTCCAGATGTTATATTCGCAGGTGTACTATAGGTGACTTGAGATCTATGTCCCACCATTCGCAGGTGACTTGAGATCTATGTCCCACTCTTCACAGCTCTGTGCCCAGGAGGCACACCTGGATGGATCTCATTACAGACGCTTTGCTCACCGACTTCCAATTTTATTCCACCAATGCGGACCCCCGGTTGGAAATTATAGGAGTGGAGGATAATGAGACAGTGTAAATTATCCCCTCTGTGAGACATCACCAGAGGCTGGCTCTGTCCCTTAATTGGAGGTCTCAGCAGTTGTCAAGTGGCCCTCTCTACAAAACCTGCTGTGTCTCTGGGTTCTGAAAAATGTTCCCTCTTCTTGCCTTTTCAAGCGTGTGGGGTGGTAATACTTCCTGTTGTTTCTAGCCAGGGTACCACGCTATCCCTTGTATCTTCTATATACTCTGCTCACACCCATTGCAAATAGACTATCAATTCCTCGCAAATTATTGAATTTGGAAGTGCCATCTGTTTCTTTCTGTACCTTGATGGATATGGGTTATCTTTAGTATTCTTTGTGTAGCCTTATCATTGTTATTATCACTACTAATTTTTGCTTAATTTTTATCAAATTAAGATCTTACAAGTTTGCTCTAGAGATACGGTGGTCATATTTTATCTACCCCAGTCTGCAGCTCCTAGAAAATCTATCAAGTTTTCAAACCACTTTTTGTATTAGGGTTATATTATTTCCTTCTATGGGTTTAATTTAAAATTGGAGACATATTTGTAAGACAGTCCGCATATTAGAGACCAGCCATTTAAAATGTGCTGCATGGTGGGTTGTTTTCATTAGCATTTTCATCTTCCATTCTTTTAAAAGCACCTTAATGACCATATATTTCTCAAGACACTGTCAGGGGAAATTCAGGCTTAGGTATTTTGCTAAATTTTGAATTAAAATTGACCAAATTTTAAAAAATCCTAAAACCTTCACGGCACACACACAAACACACACACGTTTATGCAAATGTATGTTTCAACAAGTTTATGATCCACGCAAAGGCTGGTAATTCTTCCTTCTGCACCATGGCAGGGCCTCACTTACATGTGATGTGCTACTTCAAGCCTGTCCCATTCTTGTGCCAGACGTCTATTCTTGTCCCCACTCCATTATTCAACTCTTTCTCCCTCCTTCCTTCTGTCAGTAATATATAAAGAAATGTGATAAAATTTTATCTTTGGGTATGTAAATTCTGGTTCTATAAAATAGCTGAAGACATATGAGAGCTTCCTAGTTGGATAAATAGGCACAATGAGCTAGATATGGATCAGAACATCGTACCAGGTAGGGAGCTAGGGTGGCTCAGACTCTTGATTTTGGCTCAGGTGATCATCTCGTTGTGAGACTGAGCCCCGTGTAGGGCTCTGTGCTAAGCATGGAACCTGCTTGGGATTCTCTCCCTCTTCTTCATTCTCTGCCCCTCCCCTGCTTATGTGTGCTCTCTCTATCAAAATAAATAAATCAACATTAAAAACAGAAGAAGACAAAAAAGACCCCCACAATACCAGGAAAGGGAATATTGTCTAAGTTTCAGACCTTTCCCTCACTGTCATTTATTTATGGCCTACTTTTGACAGTTTCTCGTTATATCATAATATTGGCCCAGCAGGGAGTCTGAAGTTACAAATTAAAAAGAATTTTTTTAAATCTTTATTTATTTTTGAGAGAGACACACACACATAGTGCAAGTGGGGTAGGCGCAGAGAGAGAGGGAGACACAGAATCCAAAGCAGGCTCCAGGCTCCAAGCTGTCAGCACAGAGCCTGATGCAGGGTTCAAACCCACGGACCGTGAGATCATGACCTGAGCTAAGTCTGAGGCTTAACCGACTGAGCCACCCAGGCGCCCCTGAAGTTACAAATTTTTACAGCAACATCTCATGGAGTTCTTTTAAGAAGAAAGCCTGCACGCCATCTTAGCATAATGCAAATCCCATGCATGCATGAAAAACATTACTGCTGGATTGTTTCTAAATCATTACAACAGCTCTAACATAACCTTTCTCCCTTATCTTTCTCTCCCTCTCTCCATTGTTATAGGGTAATCCTTCCTGAACCTATTTTTTTTTTAAACAACTAAAAAAAAAAAAAAAAACCCTGAACTCATGCTTTAGACAAGAAATTCAGGATTCTTGTCCATTATTATTAGGGTAATTACTAGACAAACAATCGAGGGCAGGAAAGCAGGTGACCTCACAAAAGGCCATAGTAAAATCAAATTCCATTTTTTCACATATGCACTCTGTTGGATCCAGGATAAAATGATGAGGAATGGCCCTGGAGAGTTATTACTTAATATGGTATTATAACTAATAAATGATACATCTTCTAGGATGTCTGGGCTCAAATGCCAACTACACCACTTATGGTACACCTTGGGCAAGACAGTTATCCACTTGTAATTTCTAGTGATGCACTTGCAGAATGTTGATAATAATACAGTCTTCTCGAGATGGTTGTGAGACTCACACTAGAAAGTGGGATCTAAACTGTTTAGCATGGAACATAATGGGCTACACAGAACAATGGTAGCACAGTTAATCTTCCATTTTATATAAACTTTAAATCTTATTCATATACAGCCTATATTTCATTAGCTTAGAGGCGTACTCTATTAGAAATAGAAGTTCTGAATCCATTTCTTGAAAATGTCGCAAAATTAGTTTCAGAAATGTGTTACGAAGCATTCTTTCATAAAATTAAAACTGCTCCTTCAAATCTCACCTATGGATATTGGTAGAGGTGTGAGACCCTGACCGGTCCAAAAGGGTAAGGCAAATGTGGAACAAGATGTCTGACTCTGACTCTCATCTGCATAACGCTTAAAACTAAGCCTCAGTGAGCCTTGGTCACTTTTAGAAAAGTCTTAACAAGTTGGCATATTATACAGGACAACTATAAGCAAATACATACACCATAAAGAGATGGGAAGAAATGATTTCTGACTACCAAAAAGACATCAAATAGTAAATATATAATAAGTATAATAATAATAATAATAATAATAATAAATAAGCATAAGAATGAATTTGCAGTCAGATATACTTAGTTCAAATTCTAGATCAGTTCATACTCACTAATAATGTGACTGTGGATCAGTCACTTTACTTCTCAGTGTCTCATGTTATTCTTTCACTGGGTTTTTAATTATTAGAAATATTATAAGTACCAAACTGAGGAGGATTTCTGGCACATGTTTCAATAAAGGCTAGAAGTGGCTTGAAAATGAAAGGTTTTAACCATCGGACTTTAATGACCTCCATGATTCTCCATGACACACATAGAAGTCATCCTCAATAAACATACAGTGTAAGTAAAAATTTGCTTGCTATACAAACTCAACTTTTATAAAACTTCCCTAGCTCACAATTCCAACTATGTTACTGTCTTCAAACTTCCTTCACATAAAAATTCTGGAGACTTATTGTGTATAAATAGCAATTACTAATGAAATTGATCTGGGAGTAAATTTATATACATATTATTCTACACTCATTACTTGATAAAGTGTTTTTCAAGGGAAGGGACTATATTTCAGTTAAATTTTTATTTTCTTTAAATCCAATCTAATACCTACCTGGAACAGTACAGATGTTTAATAAATTAAGGAGTAATATTAATAATTCTGTTTGTTTTAGAGGCATATTAGCATAGGTGTTCTCGAGAATAATGGGCAGTAAGTATACGATGGCAATTTATATGATATTTCATTCATGAATAATAAAATATGCCTTTATTTTACACATTTATAATGGAAAAATTAATATCTGTATCTGTTCTTAAAATGGGGTCAAGTTATAAAGTCACAAATACAAAGCAACATTGGATTGATTTTGGTCAGAGTATATTTTGGATTCCATATATAATATTATCAACTCCTCCCTATTATAATGCTATTTATGAATGTTTAGCTGCAGTTCTGGATTGATCAGAAGCTATTATACTTTTTTTAAATATGAAATTTGTTGTCAAATTGGTTTCCATACAACATCCAGTGCTCATCCCAACAGGTGCCCTCCTCAATGCCCATCACTCACCCACTCTTCCCTCCCTTGACGTAAGACAATGGGCTGAAATTTTAAAAAGAGATAGAAAGAATAGAGGCCTGATACCTGTGAAAGTGCTACCTGGAATTCTAGTATTATAAGCTAATACTGCATTTATTTTAGCTTACTCTCCCCCAGAGAAGGTATTAGCTTTTATATATTTAAGCTTCAGATTTATAAAGTGTTTACATGATTTCAACCACCCAGATGCAAAAATCTGAACGGGCTAAACGTTAATTCTTGGCGGAAAACACTGAGACCCAAGACGCGCATATGTGCACACAAGGAACATGAATTAATGACTACTTATTAAAGACAGTGAATTTCTCATAATAGAAATAATCTCTAGGGATAAAATATAATAAAATAAGGGCTGGCATATCTGCTGAAAATTCTCTACTTCAATATCAGAAGTTCAAAAAGCATTAAGACCTTTGACCACAAGCAGACTGAAACCAATTAATGAATTTTCAGCCACACTCTGTGGAGTGAATAAAAATCAACACTTCCTAGATCTTCATGTATTTTAAGGTAGTCCAGGGAACAATTTAGTTTCTTAAATTTTTGAAAAGCATAAAAATTATAAAGTACAGAAATTTTATAAAGAACAAAAGAGGCTATAGTCAAAATATTGGTGGTTCAAAATAAAACAGTGTTAGTAAATTATTATTTATCACCAGAAAGATTCATGTGCTTATGTAATTAGTTTTCTTAAAATCTATACAGAAGAACAAAATTGAAATTTTATCATGGCACTTTACCTGGTGCCAGGTTCTAGGAGGCCTTATCAAATCTAGTAGATGTGATTCAGTTTATGTAAAAACAAACAAAAAGCATTAAATGGATATAATTATTTGGCTTTATTCCTAATTTAAAATGCATTTCAGAGTATAAGGTGTACAATTTATTTGTACAGAGTAACTTGCAAATTGCCTTTATAGTAATAGGAAAGAGTGATTTCACAGCCATCTAGATGATAATATTGATTGTCTGAGACATTAGACAGAATTAAAGTCAACTTCAAACCAGACAACCTATAAAACCATAAAAGCCCATTATTTCTATATAAAGGTAAGCAGAAGCTTAACTTATAAACACACATTTAGAATGTGTCATGTTCAAGGATTATGAATATATTCCTTTTGTATGAGAAGTCCAAAGGATAAACCATTCTATTTGTTTTGCAGTGGTGTTAGCTTGCTTGTCCTAGGTCAGCTCCATGTCCAAGATCAGTCCCTTGAGGAACAGTGGGTAAATTATCTATGGCAGCTGGCAGGGTTGGAGTGTATCTGTGTGCAAAAGAGCATCATCTAAAAACCAAAAAGTGCCCAGAACTGCTAAAGTTTGAGTTGGTTGCCATGCAGCAACCATAGGTCTAGAAACTATTAGAAATCTAGAAAGTTCAACCTGTAGTGATTTTAAATAGTCAAATTAGCAGATCTTCTCTTAGAAGTTTAATAGCTACATAAAAATAAATGTTTTAAGTTAATAAGACATGTTAATTGATAATGCCTCTGGGGGAAATCCTAAGAGGCATAACATTATAATTAGTGGTTACTTGTTTTAGGGAGAAGTTTATATTTCAAGCATTAAAAAGTGGGTGATAAAAACCCAATGGCACAAAAAAAGAAAACATAAAGAAAGTACGGTAACATAAACAATGAAAATTTAAGTGATAATTGATAATGCATTTTCCATTCAATGAGTGCTTTAGAAAATTACAAATAAATCCTTTAAGTTTTCACAGTATGTGATTATGAGGCATATAGAACAACGTGTAAGGACACAGAATCTCAAGTCCAAAATCCCAAAACTGGAGTCCTAGTTCTATCATTTATTGATTGGTTAGCTGTGCAATTTTGGGAAACTTAGCTTCTCTGTGCCTATTTCTGAAGTTGTAAAATGTAAGTAATAATATTTATCATTAAGTACCTTTACTATAAGAATTAAATGAGATACTTTATGTACATATTTTAGCCTATATCCAGCTAATACCTGTTTTAATTTTTATTAAACTATCATGTTTAGTGTGACATCACTTTATTTTTCATGGCTTCCAATGATCTTGTTTAAATTTTTTAAATTTTTAATATGAAATTTGTTGTCAAATTGGTTTCCATACGATGCCCAGTGCTGATACCCACAGGTGCCCTCCTCAATGCCCATCACCCACCCTCCCCCCTCCCTCCCACCCCCTATCAACCTTAAGCTTATTCTCAGTCTTTTAAGAGTCTCTTATGGTTTGCCTCCCTCCCTCACTAACTTTTTTTTCCCCCTTCCCCTCCCCCATGGTCTTCTGTTAAGTTTCTCAGGATCACATAAGAGTGAAAATATATGGTATCTGTCTTTTTCTGTATGACTTATTTCACTTAGCATAACACTCTCCAGTTCCGTCCATGTTGCTACAAAAGGCCATATTTCATTCTTTCTCATTGCCAAGTAGTATTCCATTGTATATATAACCCAAAACTTCTTTATCCATTCATCAGTTGATGGACATTTAGGCTCTTTCCATAATTTGGCTATTGTTGAAAGTGCTGCTATAAACATTGGGGTAAAGTGCCCCTATGCATCAGCACTCCTGTATCCCTTGGGTCAATTTCTAGCAGTGCTACTGCTGGGTCATAGGGTAGATCTATTTTTTAATTTTTTGAGGAACCTCCACACTGTTTTCCAGAGTGGCTGCACCAGTTTGCATTCCCACCAACAGTGCAAGAGGATTCCCATTTCTCCACATCCTTGCCAGCATCTATAGTCTCCTGATTTGTTCATTTTAGCCACTCTGACCTGTGTGAGGTGATATCTCAGTGTGTTTTTGATTTGTATTTCCCTGATGAGGAGCGGCGTTGAGCATCTTTTCATGTGCCTGTTGGCCATCTGGATGTCTTCTTTAGAGAAGGGTCTATTCATGTTTTCTGCCCATTTCTTCACTGGATTATTTGTTTTTCGGGTGTGGAGTTTTGTGAGTTCTTTATAGATTTGGATACTAGCCCTTTGTCCAATATGTCTTTTAATGTGAACTTAAAAAAGTGATGAGAAATATGATCACTTGTCTTTAATGTTTAAGATATAACTACTTTATTGCACAAAACTACACATTTTATGAAGTCAGTATTTTAAAAGTAATGTTGTATGGAGAAATACATCAGTATGAGTAATAAGATTATTAAACACCAGATCTATGAGATGCCTTTTGAAAGTTCTATTTTTAGAGATGACATGGATATGAGTAAGTGAAGTGATTCACCCAGGGCCCTAGTTAACTTCTGGCAACTCAGTTTCTGCCATAAGTCCAGCACTTATTCAGCTGAATTTATTCAATATTCATTATTTCATTCATTTATTCATTCACTCGGCAGATACATTGACACTAACAACATTTGTGACACCCAGCCATATCTCTTTGCTGCTTGTTGACAATGCAGTGAATAAAATACAAATTTAAAGGACATAAAAATAATTAAAACTTATTGATGTTAAAGAATATTTAATAAGTACTCAGTGGAGTTATCAATCTGAACTTCATAGGGGTAGCAGATGATGATAAGAGTTGAAAGACAAGAAGGGCTGTATGCCATGTAACCTTCAATAGAATATAGAGTACCAAAAATAATATCCATGTTTCAACTAGTTATAACCATCTTACTACTTTCCAACAGTAAAGTTCTATTTTTGGACCTCAGCACATGACTTCTCTTTACATTAACCTTCATTGGGTGAGCCATGGGGAATCCAATATAGTCATTACCTTCCTCTTCATTTGGAATGTTCACTCACACAAAGTTGTACAGCAGGACCCATATATGTTAATAAACTTATTTCATAAGCATTTGTAACATCCCCCCCCTCCAAATTAGTATATTGGTTCTCATTTCAGGTACAGGCATTAAGAAAACTGATTGTTATAAAGCATTTGCACCCACATCAGCCTAAGGAAGCTGAGTATTAACATCAAGTAACCAACCTTGTCACATTAGAAAGTGTGCCTTTTTAATAATTTAAGTACTATTGTAAC
Organism: Panthera uncia; assembly: GCF_023721935.1. NCBI lineage: Eukaryota > Metazoa > Chordata > Mammalia > Carnivora > Felidae > Panthera > Panthera uncia. Next base: position 137,554,076 of record NC_064811.1, read on the forward strand.
CACTCTGTTTTTTTTCTTCCACATCCAAAGAGTAGGACCTGTGCCTGCTAACTGTGGTTCAATGAGTTCTTGCATGGAGCGCCTGGGTGGCTCGGCTGGTTAAGTGCCAACTTTGGCTCAGGTCATGATCTCATGGTTTGTGAGTTCAAGCCCCACATTGGGCTTTGTGTTGACAGCTCAGAGCCTGGAGACTGCTTCAGATTCTGTGATTCCCTCTCTCTCTGCCCCTCCCCAGCTCACACTCTGTCTCTGTCTCTCAAAACTAAACAAACATGAAAAAAATGAGTTCTTGTAGCACAATCAATGAAAGTGAATATTTTTTATTGTGTCTCCCTCTCTGAATGTTACCCCCCCATCTCGATTAACCACTGTAAGTCTTTTTGCTGAATTCTTCTCTTTCAAACCTCTAAAAGTTGGGGTGTCCCAGGAATTACCTCTTATTTTTTTTTATTTTCTCTATCTATACTTATTGGATGAGATCTTCCAGTTCTGTGGGTTTAAATATAACCAACAGGGTGAAGGCTTCCGAATTCATAACTCCTTGTCCTATCTCTCTGAATTTCAGACTTCCTTTTCATCATCTCCAGCTGCCTACTTAGTGTCTCTATATAGGAATATGATAGGCAACTCAAATATACTTGTCTAAATCTAAGTTATCCCTAGAATGGTGAGGGATATGAGCAACTCAGTCTAGGGCCTGCTCTAAATAACTGCATTGTAAAGGAGATACCACTGTCCTGATCTTTCATAGAGCCCTTGATATTGAATTAAATGAATACATTTTACAACAGAATTTTAATTACATTCAGAAAAAAGAATAAGGCAAATCTTGCTATGGCCCAGCACACCCCTCCATATATACCACCCATTCTTCTTACTGCAACTAGAATTAGTCATGAAAAAGTAAATCAGGCCACTCAGCAATAAAAATACTGTGAGTATTACTCACTGCAAGTCCTTATTTCAGTACTCAATAATAAGAGAACAACTCAAAAAATGTGCAACGATTTGAACACTTCACCAAAGAAGACATACAGATGACAAAGAGCGTACAAAAAATGTCCAACATTGTTAGTTCATCATTAGGAAAGTGAAAATTAAAACCACAGTGAGATACCACTACCTACTAATTAGAGTGGCTGAAATTTAAAAACAAAACACAAAATAACTGACCATTACAAATGTTGACAGGATATGGAGAAGTGGGAGCCCTCATGCACTGTTGGTGGGAATGTATAAAGATGTAACTACTTTGGAGAATAATGTGGCAGTTTCTTAAAAGATTTGTGTACACCCAACATATGTCTTAGTCATTCTGCTCTTAGGTATTTTACCCAAGAGGAATTAAAGCATATGTTCATATAAACACTTGTACATAAATTTCCACATAAGCCTTATTAATAGCAAAACACCCTGGAGACCAACTAAATGCCCTTTAACAAGTGAGTAAATAAGCAGGTAAAGGAATAAACCACAGCTGTGGAATTTTTATGTAATAGAATATTACTCAGCAATGAAAAGCACTGTAGAAATGACGCACACAACAATGTGGATGATCCCTCAACTAATTGAGCTGAGTAAAGAAGCTGGGCCACAAGAGAATACACACACTTTATAATATTCCAGTTCTAGAATGAAATGTCCAAATCTAGAGCAGTAAAACCAATCTAGAATGATAGAAAGCAGATCAGTAATTGGCTGGTCATGAAGGAGGTGGGGAGGGGCAGGTCTGAGGAATTACACAGGGGTACAAACAAATCTTTGGGGAAAAGGTTATGTTCACTATATTAATTATAGTAATGGTTTCAGTATGCTTATATGGAAGTCACGATTTATCAAATTGTATACTTTAAACATTTGCAACTTACAGTATGTCACTTATACCTCAATACATTTGTAAAATTATATTAAATCAGATCACACCACTCTTCTGCTCAAAGCTCTCTATTGCCTTCCCAGAATTTTCAGAACAGAATTTAAAGTTCATACTCTCAGATAAAAGTTTCTACATAATCTGACCCCTGGATAGTGTTCCGTCTGCTTTTTATAGTCATTCTTTTGATTGTTACGCTCATCTAGTCTCCATAATGGTCCTGAATATGTCAAACGTGTTCCTCATCAGGAGCAACTGCTAGCCCCTCAACTGCACACACCTTCCTTATTCACATGGATACTCACAAAGTTTGCTTCCCCACTTTCTAAAATTCTCTGATCAAATGCAACCTCCTCAGAGAAGGCTTCCCTGACCACACTATTTTCATCAGCTCCCCCAACATTCATCATGTTTCACTCTTGATGCCATTGCCCCAACCCATTTATCTCCCGGCATTATCTCCCAGATTATAACTACCTGGTATTATATTAAATTGTTTACTTATTGCCCAATTTCCCCATTAGGATGTGACAGCTATGACAACGAAGAGCCTTCTGTTTTGTTCAGTGTTACAACTCCATTACCTGTAACAGTGTCTAACATACTATGCACTCAATAAAGACCCACTGATGTAATGATATAATGTGAAACCCTCTCTGTATGCTATTGCACTGGAATAGCCCTTGTCTCTCCTTTAAAATTTTCTCTCATAGTTTTTATTCTTCTGATATGCTGCAGTGGTATATGTGCTAGGATACACAATTAAAATATTGTAGATACTGCTCCCCACCTAGCTTTCCCCAGAGTGCAAGGGATCATGCTGAAATGAATAGAGATGCCTAACATATATAGGGTATTATGACGCCTGAGGGATAGAGGGTAAAAAACACGGGGTGTTTTTTAATGTTTATTATTTATTTTGAGAGAGAGAGAGAGAGAGAGAGAGAGAGAGAGAGAGCACAAGCAGGGGAGGGGCAGAGAGACAAGTAGAGGGAGATTTCCAAACAGGTTCCATGTGGTTAGTGCAGAGCCTGACGTGGGGCTCGATCCCAAGAACCGTGAGATTATGACCTGAGCTGAAATCAAGAGTCTAATGCTCAACAATTGAGCTACCCAGGTGCCCCAAACACAGGATATTTTAAATAAGCTAAGAGTCGGAAAAAAATAGTCAATGACACTAAGTTACATCACATCTAATAAATATAATGACAAAATTCTGAAGTACTCAATGAGGATGATTTTATTCTATTAGAGTCAATAGTTTTTGTGCACATATGAATAAGAAATTGTTACTCATTACAAATCAAGTCTTGAACAAAATACAATTTACTCTGTTCATACCTTTTCAACCCTACTTTCTTTTTTATTTTTCTTTCTTAGCACACAAAAGTGAAAGGCCTAATAAATTCAAGATGGCCCTAACACATTCAGTTTCATATGACATATTAATAAAAAAGATATCTAGGGGCACCTGGGTGGCTCAGTTGGTTAGTATCCAACTTCAGTTCAGGTTGTGATCTTGCGGTTTGTGCGTTCGAGCCTCGCGTCGGGCTCTGTGTTGACAGCTTGGAGCCTGGAGCCTGCTTCGGATTCTGTGTCTCCTCCTCTCTCTCTGTCCCTCTCCTGGTCATACTCTATCTCTCTCTGTCTCTCAAAAATGCATCAACACTAAAAAACATTTTTTAATTAAAAAATTTAAAAAAATATCTAATACATGTGAAAGTGGAGAAATGAGTCTAGGTCTATGTCTAAACTGCTTTGAACCATATCCTTGTAGTTGAGGCACAAAGGCAGAGTCATTTGTGTTCCTGGAGAGGAAGCTGGGATGTGCAAGGGAGCATTCATTTATTCATCAGGTTCCAAAAGTAGAGTCCTGGTGTCTAAGTGTCCTTTAACTAGACGCCTCCTGTGGCTGTGTAGATTCTTTCAAGTCCCCTCCCAGCACTCACAGCTTTCTTCAATTGCCTCTGGAAGCAGTTCAGGCTTCCTGGTGGACTGGATGTGCATGTGTTGAAGAAGACACAGGTAGGGTTGCAGGCTTATCTGAACTCGGCAAGGTGGTCTGGGCTACAGACGTGGTGTTAACAAAGTGGTTCGGTTCTGACTTGCGTTGCTTCAGAAAAGGCTGAAGGAGATGTGCATCTGTTTTCAAATTGGCTTTAATTAGTCAATTCAACAGAAAAAGGCTAAAGATATATTTTAACCTGGTTTCAGGCCCTTGAAACAAACAGGAGTCTTTCTCAGTTTCTCAGGTAGAAGTTCCATCAGAGAACCAAAGCCTTCTTTAGGGCCACTTAAAATACTTGACAGAACAAAGCTCGGTTCTGATTCACTCGTGCCTTGGTCAGATCCCAAAATATATTTAGCATCAGAGAGCTTTTGCATATTTTTGTAAGAATATTTCCATCATCTGTTATTGCCTCTTAGGTAATATGACACATGAGAGTTTACATTTTTATATAACAACAGCTGCTTCAAATTGAGAAGTAATGTATTATCAGCCACCTGGTACATTCATGTTAGATACAAAAACATGCCCCGAATGTCTTTATGTACCTAATAAGGGGCTATTTTTCTTACTGGAAATGGTGTTTTAAAGAGTGCTTTATGCCAGGTGATCAGCACTCTCCCAACCTGCAGTTCTCACAAATGCAAAGCAGAACAGAATTCATTCCTTTGTTCAGGATTTAGCCTCAGAAAAATATTTCACTGCCATCAAGACAAAAACCACAGCTGGATGGATGGCAAAAAAAAGCACTCATGAAATTTTAAAACCTGAAGTGTATTCTAAATTACAAATTACTTCAAACATCATAAATATTCCTAATTCTCAGGCCCATTAACTAACCTCTACCTCCTTCCTAACTCTTTCTAACTGAAGTGTCAGTTGCTTCTGATGGAAGAAGTGTAGTGAGAAAAAGGAAAAAAAAAATTAAGTTCGTGGTTGAAATTTCAGAAGACTTGTTTCTTTTTCTCGAATTCTTTTCAGTTTTTTTTGATATGTTTTGTGCCAGAAAATATTAGTCTGTTATAAAAATTGAATGCTCAATACTATATTCTACAACATAGAATTTCATAGCATTTTGATTTTCATCCCTTTACTCTAAAAATGTTTACATGCAGAATATTTGTTCATATCTCAACTACCTCAAACCCTTAACAACAGACTGAAGGGTAAATAGATTTCATCCACTCACTCCATGTGATATATCACCGAGATTTCTTGTAGACTTGCCACTGAATTAGACTCTGTCTGCTTAATATGAGGACTACTAGATACAAGGACATCATAGTCTAGTTCACTGGACAAGATCATTATTCACAAATTATGGAGGCTGATGTTATATAAATAAAATTCAGTATGAGGAAAAGGACATCCCTTGACACTTCTACCAGGCAGAATGGTAAAACTGTATGTCTGATAAGAGTGATAGAACAGTAATTTTAAAATGTACCACATGCTTAGTAAAAATGCTAAACTGAAAATTCACGAACTCATAAATCCCCCCTCCTTTTAAGAGCCTTAAAGAACATCATTCAGTATTTAACAACTGAAACAGTGTAAGAGATAATCATGAAAATTTTCTAACATGACACTGAGAATAAATTCTCAAGAGGAAATAATTTTCTCTTAGAAAAAGTTTTGAGTTATATACAATCATTTAAACTTCTTTTATGTGCTAATTTTCAGAGATAATTTCCACTTCACACTTTCCTGTTAAGATTAAAGTACATTTTCTTTAAAATGTGGCAACAATCATTATTTTAGGACTCCATAAAATCTTGTCTTGTGGTAAAGAGCCTATTGTTCTCATTATGCATTCTGCACATAGGTCAGTCACAATACTTGAATGATGGAAAAGACAATAAATTGTGATTCTTGTTTTGGTTGCAATCACGTTTTGCCATTTACTAACCGTTATGTAAATTAACTGATCATTACAGGCAGTCTGCATGATTGAACTAACCTTGATTCACAATCAGTTAAAATGAGAGACCTGTTGTTCATTACACACCAGCTAAGAGAACTTAACCATTGTAGCCCTTGATCGAGAGAGACGGCATTGTAGAAACTACCTGTGTCCATCCCTGCCTGCTTTCACCAACTTACTATGCTCTCACCTAACTCCCTTAGTGCACAGCACATGTATTATCCACCATTATATGGTTTGGTCCCAGGACAGGTCCTGTTTCACTGATGCAGGCAGAAGACATAGGAGTTGTGGATCAGAAACAAGGACTGTTTATAACTTGTAGCAGCTGCAGTAGAGTATGAACATCTGTGCTGGTTCTCTACGGCCCAGTTCACACTGGGAAATAGGGACAGAGCCAGGTGACATACCTATACTCAGTGGACTGTGTCACAGGAGAGAAACCGTGAACTTAGGGAATGCAAATCAATTGTAATGTCCAGTAAGCATGCCTGCCCTGTGCTGTAGAGGGAGACTACCTTTCTCTTCTAAAGCTCTCCATTTTATAACCTTCTTGGAAGATGGTATGGAGTACAGTGAATCTGCCAGCAAGATATGTGGGAATGCAAGAGATTCACAGAGAATTGTATTCCATCCTTAATTCCACTTAATGTAATGCATTCACTTGTCCTCGCTGAATAGGTAAATAGTGGAATGAAGAAATTCTGAAGCACACAAACTCACAAAGAGTTAAGCATCTTGCCACACAAGAGCTACCAGAGGACACAGAGTGGCAATCACAGAAAAAGAGATTTCCCTGTCACTGACTGTAAAAATAAGCTATTGCTATTTCTAATAAATAACATTTGTCAATATAGACATCTATCTTCTTCTTGGAACCTTTAGATTGAAGGCTGTCCTTTTCTGAACTATCTTCTCCTTTGTTTCTTTCTTGTCCATGTTATTCTTTTATCTACCACTTTTTATACTACAGAGGCTATGATGTAGAACACACTGTGTGGGACTCAGAAGACTGGGTTCTAAACTCAGTTCTTCTACATACTAGTTATATGACCTTGGGTAAGTCATTCAAAATCACTCAGTTACAGCTTCCTTCTATATAAAATGAGGAGGTCAAATTTCTGGCACTGTTCTACTACCCCAATTATTCTTTTACTTGTGGTTTCATGGCTTAATTGCTCAGGATTGTTACTGATGTGTGTGTGTCTGTGTGTGTGCATGAGGGAGTAGAGAATAAAAAAAAGAGGGAAAGGGGAGACTGATAGGTTAATTTGCCTTTAATATTGCCCTTAATTTGCTCCCTAAAGAAAACCCAATTCCTCATTTATTAATTGCCTACTTAGTATGCAGTATATTATAAGAAATTGTCCAGGATAAAGTTTCCAAGAAAAGGTCTATTCTGGCTAGTAACTGCATACTACCTTAGCTTGACCATGTTTATAATCTTCACAAACCCCCTGTAGGTGGGTATACCTCCTGTCACCTCTAGGGGACAGAATGAGGATGGATTTTCACTGAAGGCAAATACATCAGTTCCAAACCCTGAATCTGCCCCTTGTTAAGAGAGTGATCTTAGATAAGTTACTATTTTTTTATCTTTATTTTCTCATTAAAAAATCTGAAAAATAATCTATATTATGAAGTTATTCTGGGAATTATGAAAAGTTTAATGTAATCTAGTGCATATTTGATATAAATAAGTGAAAAAATTTTTTTCACCTCTCTTTAAAAAAATTAGGAAACCTAACATAAGCGTGTTTAAGTGATTTGCCCAAGATCTCAGAGCTGGTAATTTGTGTTGCTTTCCCTCCAAATTGTAGATGTTTCCTGATAGATGTCTCATAGGAAAGCTGGCCTTTAATAGTGTGGATGAAGAGTGGTAAGTGCACCCAGCCTTTAAGTTTCCCTCACCTCTCCAGCCAAGCACCACAGAGCACACCAGGCATTGTAGGCTTATATGTTAGGATACTATTTCTACTTATATTAAAATTTTTTGGGGGTGCCTGGATGGCTCAGTTAGTTAAGTGCCCAACTCTTGATTTTGGCTCAGGTCATGATCTCGCGGTTTGTGAGTTTGAGGCCTGCATAAGGCTCTGTGCTGACAGTCTGGAGCTTGTTCCTGATTGTGTCTCCCTATTTCTCTGCCCCTCCCTTGCTTGCTCTCTACCTCTCTCAAAATAAAAATAAACTTAAAAAAATGTTTTTTTTTAAATTTTTTATTATGGTAAAATTTATATAACATTAAATCCATCATTCTCACCATTTTTAAGTGTACAATTCAGTGGAACCTTCATAATGTTATATAACTCTACTTCTTTTCCTTTTTTTTATTATTTGAGAGAGAGAGAGAGAGAGGGCAAGCAGGTGTGAGGGGTAGAGGGAGAGAGAGAGAATCTTAAGCAGGCTCCACACTCAATGCAAAGCCTGATGTGGGGCTCGATCCCATGACCCTGGGATCATGACCTGAATTGAAATCGAGAGTCAGATGCTCAACTTACTGAGCCACCCAGGCATCCCTGCTTATTTTCCATTTCATCCTTTCAAGTTTCTATTATCGTTTATGTTTATAATCTGTATAATAAGTTAATATAGTCATGTAAACATTTTTGCATTATTTCTTAAAATATAGGCACACTGAGGATGTGCTTATGAATCTTTTATGAAGAGTGCATGACTGAAAATCATGGAGACCGTTTGTGCTTTATAATCCTCTACCAAGACTACCAACTGAGCCGGGCTCTGCAACTGGACTCTCTCTCTTCTCATTCCTCTTCCTTGGGTTTGCAGGGAACACTGTGAGTCAAACAAATGTTACAGTCAATTAACCAGTCCTAAGAGGGACTAACTTTCTACATCTGAAGGATTAGGAACTGTCACATTACATAGGAAGGGCTGAGACACAGAAAACAAGTGCTGTAGTTCAGCTGCGCCAGTTCCCGCCTTCCATGAAAACTATTCTTCTTCCAGAGGGGATAAGAAAAGAAGGGAAATCAATGAGCTATAGAAAGGAGAATCTGTGGGCTAAGTAGAAGCCTTTCCACTTGTAGGGATTTATACGATTTACTAAACAGTTCACTTACATTATCCCATTCCATCCTCAAAAAATTCTATTTTAAAAATGATTTCATTAAAGTCAAGGAGGGTAAGTAATTTGCTGATATCTCTACAGTAAATGAGGACAAGAGGAGGGACTGAAATTGCAGTGTCCATCACTAGGTTACTAGATTAGTAGATCACTAGATTACTAGTAACTAGATTACTAGGACCCCGAAATCTCCCCTCTACATAACAGTTGCATCTAAGGTGGCAGATGCTTGACAGAGTTGTGGGGGGTCAAGGTGGCTGATCAGAGCCTGATCTGCTCTGTAGCAAGAAGGTAAGTATTGTAAGTGATTTTTAAACTTCACTCAGAATTAGAATCAACTGGAGATGTTCATTAAAAATATAAATTCCCAGGACTGTAATGCTAAAGATTTTGAATCCACGGATGTAAGGTGGTACCTAGAAATCTGCATTTTAAAACATTTCCTAAATGATTTTGTTAGTAGTCACCTGTGGACTGGGTTAGATAAAGAGTACATGGATGGGACAAAAGGCTATTTTAAAGCTGATCATAGGTTCTATTACATATGGCTGGAATTAGATTCTTCAAATGATTGAAATTAGAAAATTGGTATTCGAGGGATCAAAATATTTTCTGAATTTTAATGTGTAACTTGATTAGCTT